>NW_016163237.1:0-1127 GCF_001687245.7 Rhagoletis zephyria | reverse complement strand
ATCTGATTGTTCATATATGGGATTTTACTGTAAAACTCCTTTATTTGAACAGCTAAAACCGATAAATTTCGTAAGATATTTTATAAATAATAATACAAAGTCTACTGAGAAAATCGTCAAAATCTATGCTGTATAAACTTTATCTCCTATAGCACTGATTGTTCAGATACCAGTTTTTGCCATATATCTCCTTTATGTAGGAAACTAAACCCAATAAATTGTGTTACCGGTTTACATATTGATCACATAGCATCACTTAGATTGGTGCCATATAAAGTATATCTTCCATACCTCTGATTGTTTAGATGCGATTTTTTATATAAGTATGTAACTCCTCTATCGATGTATGCAGATGTATTCAAAAGCAGTAATCTGTCAAAGTAAAATTTGCAGATGTTCATGAAAGGTATGAAGCCTTCGGCATAGCCGAAGACAGCGCTGCTCTTACTTGTTTTATTTAAAAATATAACAAAAGTTCAAAACAACAAATATAATACGTTAAAACTTGACAAAAAGTGGTTCGGTTATAATTTTTTGACCACTGTATGTATTTTTTTATATCTTTAATTGGCGTGGCTACGCCCATTTGCCAAAATGTTTTAATATTCTTATTTTTCGCCTAAAACTCATTGTAGATATAAATTTTGAGTAAATTATCTTTAGTAGTTACTAAAATATCGCACTTCTTTCTTCTTTTTTGGCGCTGTAACCGTCTAAGCGATTTTCGCACTTTGGGTATTTCTGAAAATTACCGTTATATGGGAGGTAGGCGTGGTTATTGTCCGATTTCGCCCATTTTCAATACCATCCGTCCCACGCCCAAAAGAAGTCCACGTACCAAGTTTCGTTAAGATATATCAATTTTTACTCGAGTTATCGTGTGCACAGACGGACGGACGGATAGACAATCACCGCTTAATCGATTTCTTTTTTTCATTCTGATCATTTATGTATACATTTGTCTATATCTATCTCGATTCGTTTTGCCTGTTACAAACAACCGTTATGTGAACAAAGTTATAATACCCTTGTGCACAAATGCGCTCGGGTATAAAAAAAGCTAATATAACAAATAGAATTTCGTGTATATATTACACCGTGCGACCAAATATAGTAATACCGCGTTT
>NW_016163236.1:36540-37708 GCF_001687245.7 Rhagoletis zephyria | reverse complement strand
CTAAACTGGACAAAATAAATTTTATTTTATGTACATCTGCAAATCCAAGGAAATACGTACCTTCTTAATGTAGTGGCTTAACACAAAAGAAAACTTGCTGACTGAATTTATTTGCAAAAAAAAAAGTAGCACGTACTAAGCCAAATGCGAAATAAATAAATGTTTTCCTTCTAATGTCCATAGCTTCCGCATTTCCTCTCATTTTCGCAGGCATTTCAACAACTTTTCCAATAGCTTCCCTTCCTTGCAAAGGGGAAATCATAGGGCCTCTTACACAAAAAGTGAGCTTAAGCTCCGACTCGATTTTCATTGGCAAATTTTTGAGCTTGAGCTCACTTTATCAGTGCAAATTTTAGTCAGTTTATATGCATGAGGCCCATAGTTTTGGCTTGAACTCGTTGGAGAAATTCATTTCAAGGCTATATTTAATAACAAAAATTTTTTGATATGAGTGCAAAAGTAGACATGGCACCAATGGTAGAGGTTGCCACCCAATATCCAAAATTTATACACATAAAAATACATATTCAATANGGCAATTCGCTCACTAATAAAAAGGTACTGCAGAGCGTATACGTAATGCCGCTCTGTTGAAAGTGGCTTGTTTTGAATGTTTTGCCAACTGTGAACTTATTGGATAAATGGGTTTATTTACTAATATATTTTTACACATCGCTCGTATCTATATTTGTTTGTGGTATTATACTTTTTTTGGATTCCAAAAATGGATACTGAATTTTTTTTCCCAATATACTGCATTTATACAAAAAATTAGTTTATTTGCTATCGAAATTTTTTAATGCACAGAAGTAGTATAAATTTATCAGTTGTTGATACAAAACGATAGAGCGAATTGTTCGTGACAAAAATAGGAACACGATATTTTTTTAGCAGCTTTTACTATGATTCCTTTATTTGTTTAATGCTCATTCATTTTTTATTAAAGTGTAGTTTCATTTCAAACTTTGTAGAAAAATTCAAACAGTTTCCACAATAACACAATAACAAACTTTTTATTTCATAAATTCTACGTATGCAGTTTTGTAGTCCAGTAAATTCTAGTATAATAAAGTGTGAGTTGAAAGAGGCTAAGAATTCGCGTTGATTTTTGATAATTTTGTTGCCGACGAGGGTATGTACATACCCTCCATACAAAAAAAAAAAAAAA
>NW_016163236.1:0-25240 GCF_001687245.7 Rhagoletis zephyria | reverse complement strand
TTACTTTTTTTGGGGGAAATTGACGAACTTATTGCTCAAATAGTCATATCTTTGACTTTCTAATAATTTAAAATAATGGAAAAATATTTATTTCTTTATTTTGCTTTTTTTTCGCACTCTGGTGGCGATCAAAATTAAAAATTAATGCGAAAAATGGATTCTCTGACCCAAAAAACCCCCGTATACACATTTTCAATAATATTTTTTTGTCTTTGAAATGCATCTAAGAGGTCGTTTATTTGGTATTTTTGAAAATATCTACCAAAAAATTTTGGCAGGCTCGAAAATGATTTTAGAGGTATNCCATCTAAGAGGTCGTTTATTAGTTATTTTTGAAAATATCTACCAAAAAATTTTGGCAGGCTCGAAAATGATTTTAGAGGTATGGTTCCTTGGGCGAAAATGTTTGTTATGGTCCATAGTACCAGAATCGCAAGGATATGAATCAACTTTTTTAATTGACCCACCCTAATATGCATATACATAGGTACATACATATCCACATTCACACATGCATAGAAAAGTACATATTTAAGCATCCTTGCCGCATAAACCCACTCTCTTTAATAATGTGTACATACATACATACATATACGCAGTATGCCAACAATCGAATTTTTTCGAATGTGAGTCCTTGCAATGAGAAAACACTTTGCTAAAGCCTTTATTTATGTAAAAAGCACACGCATTGATACGATAGAAAACTTATTGAAATTGTGGCCCACTCGAAACATTCGTTTTAGGCCCTGTTTCGTTTGTTTTCATAACATTCTCTTTACTATTACAGATTTATAACAAATTTTAAGGTTGCATAGCTTTTGCAAGGAATCGAACTTACATTTACATTTACATTTCATTTCATTTCATTTCAGTGATTATAATTAGTACAATAAGGTGTCCTATCTTTTATAGTACAACAAACAATAATTATTACAAACAATGGACATACGAGTACAATAACGTCTAAATCAATTCCTAATTACATGTATTCATATATAAATTAAAAATATAGATGGCAATATAAATAAATAGTACAGTTACAAAGTTAATAGAGAAGTAGCTTACATTTATTAAAGATAGTCAGTTAAACAGTAACTGGGTACAGTTAAGGTACATGAACGAACAGATTTACTAAATACAAGTTTATCATACAAATATGACGGTGTTTTTTACTGAAATCAGACGGAAGGGAAAATGCAACTTCTAGCCTTCTGATAGTCAAGAATTATACAGTCTAAAAGGCGGGACCAAGTACATATATGCGCTGTACCGCAAGGATCGGTCCTTGGTCCCATCTTATGGAACGCAATGTACGACGGCATCCTTAAACCTAACTTGCCTGAAAGCACTAAAATAAGTAGTCGACTAAGCGGCGAGATAGTGAAACCAGTGCAAGGATTTTTCCCAAGGCCATCTGTCACGATGCTATAGGTAGAGTTGGATAATGGCATACGGAAGCAAAATTGGAGCTTGCTAGTCGGAAGGAAAAAGTTGTATTATTAAGCGCTAAACAATTAGAGCGATGACCGAATGAATTGGTAAAGAGTAAGTGTAGGCGATCATTAGAAAAAGTTGTAAAAATTAGCGAAATATTTGTGTAAGTAGGAGTGCTCAACGACTCTACGGAAAAGTACGAAGATAAGAAGACCAACGTAATTAATTAATTCCTGAACATTAGGCTTGGGTAGTTCTTGAACTAAGTGTACCAAGGAACTAGTTCGGTCTTTTCGTTGCACTAAATATGCCAATGCTACTATTTCTCATTTTGGATCGCGATCCAAATATTCTTGGCACGAATGTGTGACGTAAAAACCCGTCTTTACAGATACGTTTTAAAAGCTTAAACAGACGGCAGCGTTGATCCGGATTAACTCGGACTTAATCCGAATCAACCGCAGTTAATTCCCGAGTTGATCCGGATCACCACTGCCGTCTGTTTATGCTTTAAGACGCTTTTGTATTGTTGCTGCTTCAGCTTCTTCCGAACCTTTTTTTTTGTGCGGGTGCAGGGCGCACCTAGAACGCTTTCAAAATCAAACACGCTTTCTAATTGAATGTTTTTGCACAGAAATATGTAAGTGTTTACATATCGTACATATGTAAAATTGTATTAAAATTGATTTTAATCGAACGAAAGCATCACGTAGGTGCAATGAACTTTGCAGTAAAATACCGTATCTATTATTTACAGGAAACGGATTTTTAGGCCCTCAAAAACGTATAAAAAAGCCAAAATGAAATAACGAAATTGGTTAGGAAAAGGTACTAGAAATCACAAAAACGAAAAATAATCAAAAAATACATTTATTTTAGAAATGTTTTTTTTTACAAGTAAAGAGAGAAAAACTATGAACTAGTTGCATTATTTGAAAAACTTGTACTTTGGATCTTTGAATAATTTTTCTTTTCGAGTTTTAACTCACAAAATCTCCATAGTTGTAGTAACATTGAACCACAAGATGCATTTTGAAGTTTTTTGCCAGCATTTTCATTAGATTTTCGCAAAGAAAAGCCTAGAATGTACTAAACGTGCGCTCGGCGTGATTTGATGTAAGTGACGCCCAATTTAAATGTGGAACGTTTAAAATTTTCATATTATCAGGAATAAGGGCCTTTTCCTTGTCCTTTACAATTAAAGGTAGAAAAGGCAAATATTTTGAAAAAGTCAAAAAAAGGACACATCAGATGTGTATATATGGAATCAGGGAAAGCTAAAGCGTGGACATCCTTAATCGAATATACTCTATATCTTTTGCAAAAAAAAGACAATCTCCATAAAATCCGTTCCCCGATTTATTTACATATCCTTTTTTCTCAAATTACTAAAAACAATTTTTATAGACAGGCTCCTCTGGCAGCCATGACCTAATATTATATATGGTATGTATAGTATACATATGTACATACAAGTATACATATGTGAATCCAGCAAATAGTTAATGCATCCACTGTGATGTTCGATGGACACAAACTGAAGGGTAGCGCATTCAAAAACTATCACTGTTTTTTAGCAGTGTCGTTCGTCCTCATAGCGGACACCCTAAGCTACATACGTACATACAAACATACATATGTACATAAAGATGTATGTAA
Source organism: Rhagoletis zephyria (assembly GCF_001687245.7). Classification (NCBI taxonomy): domain Eukaryota; kingdom Metazoa; phylum Arthropoda; class Insecta; order Diptera; family Tephritidae; genus Rhagoletis; species Rhagoletis zephyria. The sequence continues at coordinate 22,147 of NW_016163236.1, read as the reverse complement.
ATACGAGACGCTCTTTGCCATTTTGTAAATAAAGTCGTCTGCACAACTAGCAGCTACTGACATCTGCCTCTCTAAAACGACATTGTGTTTAGAAACGAAAACAAAGAAGACGTCGGAAAACAAGGGATATTTAATCTTCTGTGGCCACAATGGAATAAAGGAGAAAATTGAAATGGAATAACTGGCGGCGCCGAAAGTTTTCATCAATAGATGAACACGATAGACTACTTCGCTTGTCTGTCTGTCTGTCTTCGTATGGGATGATACAAATGGCATTTATTGCCCTGTGATTCTACTGCTGCAAGGCAATCAGTATAAAGTGGAGTAGCTTCAACGAAAAAACGTTGCTAAGTATGCAAATACTTATTTATGTACTTACAAAATACTTACATACATATTGTATGCATGTCTAAACATGTGCATTGAAAGCAATGGCAAATGGGTAAGAATAGAATTTAGGCCTCCGACATGCTCCAATGCAAAAAATTTACATATATTGACGTGCATCTGAGAATGCAAATATATTCGATCGGTATAAAAACGAAGCATTCAAGTTTTTTTGATGTTCATGGTCACCACCACACACCTAAAACAATGTAAATGTCTCGAATATATACGCTATACTATCTTCGAGCGGAAGAGACATTTGTGTAGGAAATAAAACTGCTAGTGACCATGTCATATACATACAAGTTTATTAAAAAAAATCAATGAAAACGCAAGCATGTAAGGATTGACAAAGTAGCAGATGATAGACCATAAAATATATCGATATGTGAACAAGTAAGACCTATTAGCGTAGTGAAGCAAGTAGGATAGTATTTTTTTACTGCACCAGCAAGTTGAAGTTTTAGTTCATTTCAGTATGTGTGTATGTAAACAGAAAAGCCAGACAAATTCGCAACATCGTTTTTCTTGACAGAAATTATTTTAATTTATTCCATGTTGAAAAGCTGTGATTTTTTTCCATACTCTATATGTATTCGTGTGGGCGTGCAAAATACTAAATTACATGCAATATTTACGCTCAGTATTGTCAGCATCCTACGATAATGTAAGTTAAGACAAGCTATTTTGCCAAGTATTAAAAGTGAATATTTACCCTAGCAGAAACATTTAAATTAAAATTTTTTCTTTTTGGTAGCACCGGCTAGGAATAAATTTTGGCAGTTACACTTTTCCTAAGTGTTTGGCCGAGCTTCTTCTCCATGTTTGGTATGCGTCCTGATGTTGTTACACAATTGGCGGCAGCTATAATTTTACGCCGAGTTCGAATGGCAAATGGTTTTATGAAAGCTTTTTAACGGCAAAAATACACTCGGAGGTTTGCCACTACCTGCCGAGGGGCGACCGCTGTCAGAAAAAACGTTTTCTAATTTAGATGTTGTTTTAACCAAGGATCGAAAAAATAATAAAAAAATAAAAAAATGTGGACTGTCTAATGGCACATACATACATAATGGTTTATTTTACATTTGGACCTACATCTTCATCCGTATAAGGCTCAGGCTACGAAACAACTGAAGGCATCTGATCAATCACAGTGTATTTGATATGCTTTATTGTAACAGAGGACCTTTAGACGCAAAATTTTCCGAAGAGACGATATCATTTAGCTACCGAAATCGTCCGGCTTGGCACCGTTGGTCTCTTTTAATGAGGCTACTCGAAGCGGTGTATTTATGCCACAAAGCTCAAACTCTGGAGTACTTGAAAATCACCATTTGTCAAATTTTTGCCAAAATATCGCCCAATATATGTATGTCAGGTGGTGGAAAAAATCTCAGGCTTGAGAATCTCCTAAGCTCCACATCAACTTTAATTTTTGTTCATTAATGAGAAACTTTGATCTTCTCTGACAGTCAGGCAGGCTTGAAAGCGTTAGGCACACACACATAGACGACGCAAAGTCACTTTTTACCCTGTGAAACGTCCAGTATTGCCTGGTCCTTTTATGAAACGAGGCACACATCCTTGCTCTTAGGAGCATTTTCCTAATGTTTGTAAATTTCATTAATGATATTATTTGTCGATTTGTGAGTTTAATGAAGGGCATCACTTCTTCTACTTTTAAAACAGTAAAAATATACAAACAATTTCGCCTAGAACGTGTTTTTGTATTGCACCAATTATTGGATATAGCTCTGTTCCGGTTGACATGGAACGTTCCATATACGTTTGTAATAGTATTTTTAAACGGTACTACTAACACCAGAAAGTCGGTGATTATTTATCTCAAACTGAAACGAAAACCATGTCCTACAATGATGGGATGATCTTATTAGATTTAAGGACGAATTAAAAAAATCGTTTAACCTTAAATAGGCTAACATCTTTTTTTCTTTATCAATAAAAACGCTATGATTTTTTATAGATTTTATAACGGTTGGCATTTATTGACTTCCAACCTAGCCTTACTTGGCAAAGGACATCGCGCGTTCGATTACCAATTCAGTTCAATCACTTCATGGATACCAACAGCTATATAGATACATGTGTATGTACATTAGGGTGGTCCTTAAAAAAAATCAAATTAATGATTTTTTTCAGTCTCACCACCTCAATCGGTAAAGTACGGCCACAGATATCACATGTAAATGTTGGTCCCGATTGGAGACTGTGTCGCACAGGGGTCAAAGTACAGATTCCTCTATAGAGACTCAAAAACTTAAAATAATTTTATTTTCATCTAATACTTTTTTTCATCTAATACTTTATCGAAGATATCATATATACATTTTGGCCCCGACTGGAGTCTCAAATTTATATGTGATATCTTCGACAATAGTAGCATCGTTGTAGGGGTTGAGGCTAAGGGAATCTAATGTAAAAATTTGCTTCCTACAATTAAGGACCACCCTGATGTACATACATAGCTCACTTTAAGCATAAATATGTCAACAATTACCTTGCAACGACGTGCATATGTACATACATACATATATATCGTCGTTTAAAGTACAATGGGGAGATAAATAAAAAAATCTTTAGTATTAAAAAATGGTTAGATTAACAATTGGGTATTGTTATTGGAAGTCTTCTGAAGGGAACCAGAGTTTTCCGATCGAAAAATATTGATTTTACAGAATTCTTTACCATTTCTGCGAAAAGTTGTTTTTTCCCCATATAAAATAAAATGGAATACTTTGAGCGCTTTGAGCGCATATTTTTTGATTTCAAAATAAAAAATAGGGGTATATTTTTTCAATATAGAATAGTCCTAGCATTAAAATTCCGACTTTACTTATTTTGGATCACCCTAATGTACATACTCGTATATTGCACACGAAATTGATGACCAAATATCTGCTTATGTACAAAGGTATACATATTTATATATATACAGCCATCGTCAAAGATGTAGCACCAAAATTCAAGATTATATTGTTTGCAACTTATGTTTATAAATTTATATTTAACAATTTTCTCTTAAAATATACATAATTCAATCTATGACAGAAATAACAAAAATTAAAGTTTCTAAACTTGCACAAGTTTCACAAAAATAAAATAAGGCTTCAAAAAATTATCACCAAAATTTCAAACCAGAATTTTTAGAAAATTTTCGGGTATGCAGTTTTGTAGTTCACTCAATTTTAGTCCAACGGAAAGTGAGTTTCAAGTAGCTAAAGAATCCCGTTGATTTAAAAAAATTTTTTTGCTGACGATGTTGCTTATTTTCTCCTATATACAAAAATTATCGAACATAAAAAAATTCTCGAAAATCAACGCGATTACTTTTCCGCTTCCAACTTTAACAACATTGTCTTAAAATTCAATGAACTATAAAACTGCATAACCGAATGTTTTCTAGAAATTTTTATAAGCATTTTTTAAATTTGGCGAATTTTTATAAACCTTGTTCAAGGTTTGAACCTTTGACTTGCATAGTTTTTGTGATAGCATAAGCTATAAGGCGCACGCCACAAATCGTAGGAGAAGCTCGGCTAAACACTACCATATGTGTAAACGCCAAATATGTTATATTATAAGCCAAATTTTTGTATAAGAGTAAATAAATTAAGAATAAATGCAGAGAAAATATGTAAGTGGCCAAAACATACAAGGAAGCATTGTCCCTAATTATGTGGTCACCACTGCACATATGTATGTGTTAAACAAAGAACCGCATTTAGCGAAAGAGGGCACATGTACAACTGACACCAAAAACAATAACAATTGACTGATATCCATTGGGACTCCTGATACAAGCACTGACTAGGCAATGTGGCAATCTTTATGGGTAATAAAGTGACTGATAAGTCGAGCTCAATAAAGGGAAATGAGCTTACAATATGGCATCACCATGTTGTTCGCTGCCCTATGTAGAAGCACTTAATCTATTGACCGAACAAAGCAAAGGACTTTTGACAAATAGTTTGTAAATGTTCAAATGTAAATAAAAAATAGCTGTACATGCATACATACGCAGTACGTAAAACGCTGAAGATTTGTATCTTCCACTTACAGGATGAAAAATATGATGTTCGTGACGCATTAAAGTACAGCTGCATCTCATTATTTCTGATTTAGCGCTTTCTTCTTTCAGCATTAAAATTGCTTTAGAAACCTCTTTCCACGTGGACGAACACGCGCAATACTCGTACAGCGTACATAAATGTACTGTAGTCGTAGATTGGAAAGCCCACTTTTGTTAATCGTGCACTATTTTGGTCCCCTTCTATTCCCTGGGCACTCATAAATCATTCAAATGAATCACTTGCCAGATTTTTCATGAAGGCAGCAGAAATGTGCGAAGCGCAAAAGTTAAAAAAGGCCACCCAAAAGGAACGAAAATTGGTAAACATTTGTTTTAACCAAACTAAAAGCAATGACCTTCCAGGTTGCTGCGTTTCTGTAAGCGTGCTCTCCATAGCAAATAACCAGAATAACTTTTGTGCCAGTGAACATTTAGAAGCGTCGGCAGGATTGCCCATTCAACATTCAACATTCCCTGACCGTCCGGTTAGTCTATCAATGGGGAGTGGTGAAAATATAAAATATGAAAAACTTATTCAGTCTTCATAAATTTTAATTTTTCAAATACGCACTCGTTGTGAAGTAGTAGAAAGCTTCAGCACCCCTCTGTTCTTGAATACGATGAACTAATGCATGAAAATCCTAACCTCAAAAAAATCACCCGTTAGTACACAATCACGCTGCATGCAGCCGCTACTTTCAACTCGATAAAGTCTCGGCCGGTCATAGTCGGATATGTACATATGTATGTATGTACGTTTACAACAAATATTTTTGCTATTCTTGGTTTAGCTTTATTTTTGTTCGTGTTTTGTACACATACATACATACATACATACATACATATGTATGTGAATATATCTGACAATCTATCAATCTTCGTTTTAAAACAAAAGTAGATATGCACCGATTTCCATGTGCAACAAATAAATATCTACTACGAGTATAAGAGCTAAAATTTAAAACTTGCATTTCCTCAGAATGCAAGTAGGTGGAAATTACACAAAAGAAGCGCTAGTGAGCGTACTTTTGAGTACCAAAATGGACATTTACTCAAAAGTCCAGTGATATGCTATGCCGACTGCAATAGCAAAATATTTGCACCTTGCAGGATTTATTAAACATTTACTATAACAAAAAAGTTCAGAAATATTAAGTCATTTTACGAGCTACTGTCGCGCTGCATTTTCAAAGTGCGAAAACTATTCACTTGGAATTTAATTGGCGAATCTGTACTTTTAACTTTGTGCCTTTTTGTGTTCGAATTAAAAGTTGGCAAGTAAGAAGTCCGCCACTTAAACTTCCGTGCCTGTAAGTAGGCGGGCATCTCTTCCAGTTGCTTCAACACTCGTTTAATATCATTGCACAGCATCTGCCCACTTGCGGCCTTGCTATTGGCGCTGTTAAGTGGACACGTTCGCCTTCGCATTTCAGCCATAATAGCCTGGAAGGATCTTAAATGTTCTAATTGAGTTTACGTGCTGTACGCTTCGCTATTTGCTCCTCAAAGCTCTAAGCACTATTTATGTAGTTGGTGTTGTTGTCCATCCATCAGCCGTAATTATTAGATGTTGTATATTATGTATGTACTTATATACTTACATACTTGTATTTTTTACATAAATATTCCCCATTAAATTTTATTTGTAAATTCCATAACATCATCTGACACTGTGTAAATAATTTTCCTTATTAAAACGTTTCAATAAACCCATTTGTGTTGGCTTGGATTTAAATAAATAAATAAATTGTGTATACAATATCTTTGCAATCTGCAAGGAGATTAGCTCCCGAAAAATGAAATATGTTGAGCTTCCACTATAAGTGTAATATTTTGTATGGTCGCGCGTTAATATTATATTTTCATCCAATATAAAAATTAAATTAAAAGGGGAAATTGTAGCTTAAGGCTGGTTTTCACTGTGCCATATTTTGACAACAAACATTTGCCGTCATATTTTGACACAACTTTTTTCTCTTTAATCAATGTCATTACCGATAATATTATGGTCCAAATCTGATTGATAGCCAATTTAGCAGCACAAATCCCCGACGGAAACCCTATTCTGATCTACATCAATAAATCAAACGATATACATACCATAGTGAAAACAAGACATTAGGGGCCAACCAAGCACGTCGAATTTTGAAGTACACACAAACTTGTATAAAAATTGTCTTATATAACTAAAGTGTATATTTTTCGCACTAACAAATATTAATTTATATAAATCCTACGTTCAAATCAAAAATTACTTTCTCGTACATACTTATTTGACAATTTGTAATAATTTAGCGTCTTCCCATACTACGAAACTTCGAAAATTGTAAAGAATGTCCCATTACATTTTATGAATCCCTACAAACTTTTTCACAGATTCATTTAATTGGTGTTGAATGGCTCAATTAGCAAAAAAGAAGAAAACGATTTCGCCTGACATTCGAAGAACTGTGAAAAATGTGCACAGACACATTTATTGCCTGTAAGACGCGTTCTTGTTATCCTATTTAGGTACTATATGGCAGTAGAGAAAATTTAAAAAGCGATAAAACGAAAAAGCGATGCGAGTTCAAAAGAAGAAGCAAAGTTTTGATTTTGACAAGTAAAAATTGCGCTGCGGCAAAAATGAGTGCAAAGACCTTACGAAAACTTCCTACCACACATCCGCCAACTCCTGATATTAATACAAAAAATATGAGCCTTGTTCTTCCCATTTATCGTATTTTTTTTTTGGCTCGCTGTTGGTTCGAAAGATTCACTACTTTCAGGAAAATATACGAGGTGTAGGCTTGTTTTGTTTTTCGCTGTTCGCTGCATGTTTTTTGCATTATTGGAGTAATTTATTTTTTGTTGTTGCAAAGCACGCTGGCTCGGCAAGTAAGTTTTTGCACGAATCTGAGTTGCTCGCACCAAAAGCTGGAAAAATACTAGTTATAATAAATAGGCTCTCACTGCAACACCTAAGCGGCCAAGTTAGCTGAGTGGTTAGAAATGTATGATACCACTCGGTAGGAACCGCGTTCGATTCCTGAATTGATCACAATAAACAAATGTCTCATAATGTCGATGACAGGTAATGGCAAATCTTCGAATGTATTTCTCCTGAAAATCCATTTTGTTGACGTGTCTGGCTAAAGCTGCAAGCCGTTCCATTTGCATCACGCAATCTTCCAGACTCACATAGCAAATTGGAGAAGAAGCTCGGCCCTTACCCCTTAGCCAAATATTTATACTCATTAGGTGTTAGAAGGGAAGGATGTGAAATATGCAAAAATCACCAACTCGTGGTGACACAAAACGGAACGCGCGAACAAAAATATGGTTCACAATTTTTGTAATTTCCCAAGAATAAGCTGTGCTGACAGTTCNGTGAAATATGCAAAAATCACCAACTCGTGGTGACACAAAACGGAACGCGCGAACAAAAATATGGTTCACAATTTTTGTAATTTCCCAAGAATAAGCTGTGCTGACAGTTCTTACATCTAAAATGCATGCAAAAATTGAAATCACAAAACCAACATCGGCGAAGAAAAGAATACTGAAGGAAGCGCTTGATGCGATTCGGAAAAAATATGTGTGTGTGTGTGTGAACACTTTTATGCATGCGGAAAACGAATCGTTGTGGAGAATGGAAGCAAGCGAAGCTTATGGCCATTAATGAAAAAATGGCAACAGCAACAGTGGCAGCTTCCATTAATGTCAGATATGAACGGAAGTTGGGAATGTTGTTACAGCGCGCTGTTCACAAAGCGAATAATAATAACAACAGTATCAAACAGCATCAAACGGCATATATGTACATATGTACATATGTATGTATGTGCGTATAGTATGTACATCCATGGCCACTGTTAGATATACGGACATATGAACGTAGAATTCGCCAACACAAAATGTAGCGGTGCCAAGTGTACATTAAAAATAAACTAAGCCCGCAGTAATTGGTAACTAGCAGAGCCGCAGCGCCATTGGGTGCTTTGTGAGACAAAACCATAGCCTTTGAAATTTAAGTTTATACCACTCAGGAGCCGTCGTAATGTACCGCGGGTACATTCCTATGCTGAAATACATACATACACGTGTACGTACATACTTATTACATACATACATACATAGTTAGCACTTAAAAACCATAAACACCATAGAAGAAGAACGAACGCGTACTTTAATGTCTGCATTGAAATATCTGTAAGAGCAACCAATGTGAAATGCATACATACGCATTTATTCACATGCACGTATGTACGTAGTGTAGGTGTTTATATCAGGGACCGAGAACATAAGGTATGATCGAAACTAAGTGTCGTTCTCGTAGTTTTGTTCCCATGAATGTTTTCACAAAAACTAAAGTTAGAACGAAACTGCCGAGTACGTTCTCAACGGGAATTATATAAGAACAAAACTCTCTATAACGTTCCCAAAGATAACATAATGCGAACAAAACTTTCGGGAATATTTCTAAGAGAACAAAATGGGATCGAAAGTCTCCATAACGTTCTGGCAAAGAACAAAATGGCACCAAAAGTCTAAAAAACTTTCTCTCGAAGAACCATTTGGGAAACTAAAGTCTCAGGAACTTTCTGAAAGTCAAGGAATGGCAACAAATCTTCTATGAACCTTACGCGAAGAATTGAAGCGATAACCAAATTTGTCTCATCGTGTTCCATCAGTTTGAAATGTTTGAGTAATAAAATTAATCAGAAAAGAACTGAAAGATAATTATGCAAATTAAGCCCGAAAGTTTCGTTTTCAATCTGTTCTTCTTAAGAACGTTCCCGAGAGTTTTGTTCGCATTTTATTCTTTACGAAAACGTTCCGGAACCTCATTTTGTTTCCGTTCAAACTGCTCTTCTTTGGGAACGCGTTTATATTTTACTGTAGTGCTCAAAAACAATCACCTTTGCACTACTGATGTATACTGTAATATTATTAAAAATAATGAATAAATACAATAAATATATATGTAGATATGTCACTATTTAATTGGTATGTGCCATTGTTTTCATGCAATAAAATACTTTTTCGAGTAGTAATCGCTCCTCGTAATGAAAAAGCTACTCAGAACAACCATTTGTCGTTCGGCGGCCACAAAATAGTGGGTTACTTTGAGAGCGACTAATTAATTTGGAGGAGAAGCTCAAGCAAATATCTAGTAAATTTTAAAATTTGCATTACTAAATTCTCCTTGTAGAATAAATGACTGAACTGAAAAACAATGCTGTGCCTCCAATCATTCTTTCGAACGACTATTTGTACCGCAACATTATCACAACCTATGGATTTTAGCTGCCTTCTTTGAGATCTCGATTAATTTTACAGATGAAATATTTCAGCATTTACCATGTACATACGTACATACATGTGTTTCCAAATAGTAAATGTCTGAAAATAATGCCTGCTTTTCATAGTACTTTTCGGTAGGTATTTTACGGTAATTGCCATGCCAGGTTTAAGGTTTTCTTTACGGAGAAAGTAAGGCAGTGAAAGTACACAAATATGATTGACTTTTATTGCAAAAATTGCCATTTATTTCACTCACACGCTTCCATATATACAACGCTTGCTTATGTACATATGTATGTATGTTTTGGCATTACAGGAATGTTTATAGGCGATAGAATCGTTGTATGTGTATATATGTACATATGTATATTTGAAAATTGAGGCAACAAGAAGTAAATACATATATAGCAGGGAGTGATTCATATGTATGTATATGAGAAAATACAGAATTTAGCAGATTAGTGGTAAACTTTAAATTCCCTCTACTGCCCAATTTGGCAGTAATTTCTCTATATTCTATTGATAGTTTTCGCTTATAGAAAATTGTAACAACTTGACTTATGTTTAATGTACATACATATATGTACATTAGGGTGCCCATCGAAAATGTTTTTTTTTTTTGGAAATTTCAAGACCCTACCTCCTAATTTTATTCGTCCTAAAAGTCCTTTAGAGGTCGCGACCTGTCTATTTAGGTCAGAAAATACGATCTTGTAAATGTATGAGTTTTTGAATTACTATTTTTGATTCAATTTCAAATATTGAATATGGTCTGAGAAGAGGATCTATAGGCCTTTAAAATGGTATATAATAATCTATTTTCGGACTTGCTTGTTGGGATTTTTTGTGTCGGGTAAAATAAAAAATTTGGTTGAGATCAGTCGAGTAATTTTTTCGATACATATGCAATATGATATAAGTGGGCGATGCCACCCCCGTTTTCCTAAAAATTCCTGAAAAAGCACTTCTTTGCTAAAGAGCGATTGTAATATCAATTTTGAATAAATATTGATGAATTGCTTAGTACCACCGCTCGAAAACTGTGATAGTGCGGTACATAAACAAATCCCAACAATAGATTGTTATATAAAAATAGTAATTCAAAAGCTCATAAGTTTACAAGATCGTATTTTCTGACCTAAATCGACAGGTCGCAAACTCTAAATGACCTTTAAAAAATCTATAAAAATAGGCAATAATATTTCTCATAAAAACTAATAAGACTAGGGGGTAGGGTCTTCAAAATTTCCGAAAAAAAAACATTTTCGATGGGCACCCTAATATACATATACATATCTACATATTTCACTGTCATTTGAACACCTGCGAAACCATCAGACCGGAGAGGAAGTTGGACAACAGCATGACCTAAATTTGAAGGAGAGGAGCAAAGTACAGTTAGAAAATTATTAACAAAAAAAAATAAAAAGTGCTAAAGAGTATCAGCAGCACCCAAAACGATAAAAAGAAACTTACCTGTCAGGTGGGCAAAAGTGAAACGGGTACTTAATAGATTTTCATTGGAAAGCTTTCGCTGTTACCAAAGCTGAATAGTGTTACTGGCACACAGTGGGTGGTCTTCAGAAAAGGACCATCAATGGAAAGAGTGAATAAATACATAGTACAATAACATGTTTAGAGCAGCTTGATTAAATAGTTTCGAACTTTTTTTTTCTATGTCTGCATTTAAATGATATAAAAAATTTTACTTTTATGTGCTCAACAACATTAAGTCAATGGTGCAAGTTCAATTTCTAGCTAAAGACAGAAGGGTGCTCACCACAGCCCGCTTATCGTGAACGCAACAGGCAAAATCAACAACAGAGAAATAGTAATAGCAATAGTTGATACTGTCAGGATTTAAAGAGAGATGAGAAGGATGAGAAGGAAGCAGGCTGGTATGAGTGCATAAAATTATGGCGACGAATATTTGTTGTTAGGTAAATACAGACAAGATAAAAATTGTGTCAAATACACTTGCCAGAACAGTTCGTACAGAAAAGGGAGATTTAGAGAATATTGGCAGCTGCGGAGCTCAAGTATCGAGCAAAAAATTTAAAAGAAATATTAAAAAGTTAAAGAGAAAAAAGTTTGGTATAATGGTGGCAAAGCTGCTTTAAACTCAGTGGTAATTAATAGTCATTCAAAAATACTCCATCGAGAAAGCAAGGCACAGGAATAGCATATTAATGAATATTTACGTTTTGATATTAGGATCCGTCAAAAAACAGCTATTTCAATTATCTTAGATCACCTAGATAGAGAGGCTTATACTACTTATGTACTTATAAGAAAATATTTAAGAAGTTCGAATTCGGAAGGTGAAAGTTAAGATCCCATTCATCTCATATTACGTGCAAACCTGTTGGAACTTTATATATCGGACACTAAATGCAAAAGGATCACAACTCAAATAAAAAATAATAATAATAAAAATATACCATATGGGAGTTCACAGTACACTAACTACTAACTACTGCAAAAATATATTTTACATTCCTTTCTCCGTATACTGGAAAACTACCGCTATGTCTCTCTTTGCAACAGATAAGAGTATTCTTTTGAATAGTGACGCTTTAATTGCAACAAATACATGTGCTCCTTTAATTGAAAAGACGGAGTTCATTCTGGTGAATTAATTCAAAAATTAAGGATCATAAATAAATATTATTTTTATATTCTCAATTCATAGAAATATAAAATTACAAAAAAAAAATAGTTAAACTCTCTTTTCGACAATATTCTTTAAAGTAAAACAAAAGTTTAGTGTAATATTTCAATCGTTTCTGGTTATTAGGGATTTAGTATGAGCCCCAAAATGATTCAGAATATGGTTCAAAAACTATGTATTTCTCTGAGGAAGTTCAGCATTAAGGAGAAATTCAGATAGATATTACTTACGGGGGTGGTCCCAAAAGTATCCGGCCTAACCTATAGATAGCGATAGTTGTTCGAAAAATATCACTGTGAATGAATTAATGTTTGAATTGCTACCTCATGCACCGTATTCGCCAGATTTAGCCCTCCGGACTATTTTCTGTTCCCCAACTTCAAAAAAAAAAAAATGGCTCCGTGGTCAAAGATTTTCTTACGATGAAGAAATGATGTCGCAGTTAATGGCTATTTTGAGGAGCAAAACATTTCTTATTATAAAAAGGGTATCGAACTTATTGAGCATGAGATTATGTTGAAAAATAAATATATTTTTTCCCAAAAGTTTTGTGTTTTCTTTGTTAGGTCGGGTACTTCTGGAACCACCCCGTATACGGCAAGTATGTGACATATCGCTATTTCAATACATATGGCTTAGAATTTATTTATTAAAAAAATTGGCCAATAATTCCTCTTAATTTTAATTGAAACTCAATACATGCAATATGTCAGCCTTAGTAATTTCATAACTAAATCTACTCCAAGACAATGTCAAATATACAGCCACCTTTCATTAATATTGTACATATCGATGGTCCTCTGCATTACCGACACATCTCTAAATTTCATGTTTTTCATTAGAGCCAATTAAAGTTCCTCCGTCTCATAATTTAGCAATAACATGTCTTGCAACGTTATTTTTTTTATTTTTTTTTATTAAAGCTTATACAATGTAATTATTGGGGATTATTTGCAGTTATTCTGTAGCGAAAATTTGTAAGTTTTCAAACCATACCGTTTAAGATTTAATAAGGACGAAATAAGTAACTATTATTAAGGTGTTAAACAAAAATAAGACAAAATGTCGTTATTTTCTATAAAATCAACCCTAACTGAACGACAGTTTTTGATTTATGCTATCGAACACGAGACATATGCCACTATTCAGTAATAACCCTGCAGGGAAAGCTACTAGTTGTGAACTAGAATTCTACCGGTTTGCGTTTCAGCCGAACTAGTTCACGTTCTATCCTTTTTCAATGTTAGCGACTGGTATTTTTAACATTGCGATGNACATTTATTTAACTTTAAAAATCTTAACCACCTCAAAGCGGCCTCGAACCTGCGATTTCAGAACCAGAACCAGTAGTCTTCACGTGACGCCACAGCCGACATTTGTAAGAAAAGCAATTAATTGCGTTTTATTTTTGGCTTTGGCAATTCAAAGGCAGATGTCGCTAATCGCCTAAGTTCTTCGAAATTGTCGAACTGGTAGGCACATACTAGTTAATGAACTAGTATTTTTTCTAACTGGTTTGGCTTTTCACTGCAGGGAAGGGTTGCCTACTTTGATTTTTGATAAATGACACAAATGCGCCTCGCAGAAATATATAATTTTAAAACATGAAATTTTGATTTGTGTCGTTATGGCAGAGGACCATCGATATAACTGACAACATATGTACATATGTATGTATGCACATATGAGCAATCTGTGTAGCTTTGGTGGTGAAGGCCTCGAAATTGTGACAGCTGGCACATAGTATGCATCTCTCGGTATGCCGAAACGCATTTATACTCTCATAAATACATGTAGGCATGTACACATATACGCACGTACATTTCCGCAGATTTTTAATTATTGTAAGTAGCGCATTTTCTGTCTGCCATCGTCGCTGGTAAATGTGCCATGATGCTCTGCCATTTTTTGTTCTAATTTCCTCGCTCGGTATTTCAAAATTATTACAGCACACCTACGACATTTCTAGGATCCGCACTCAACAAAACACGGATGTGTACTTCTGCGCTAGCCGACAGCATCATCTCTTAGGTACTGAGGTAGAAAATTATGCACGCAGGTGCACCAGTTCGCTGACCTTCTTTGTTCACTTACACACCTTTGCGCTTTATGCGTACATACATACATATGCATGTACATATGTATGTATGCACATATATAAATGATACATTCATAAATATGGGGCTACATTTGCATAGTACATTATGTATTTATACATCGCTGCCCCAGAGCAACGAGGCCGCAACTCAAAAATATAATTTTTGTGTTTCTTTTGTATAAAATCGAGTTAGTAGTTTTATTATGCGAATATCATGCTGCGGTCATAACTTCATGTTGATGACATAAAATTGTTAAATAAGTGGCTTTCACATTATTTACATATCATAGAAGTCAGTTCAAAAACGACATATTTCAAGTTGTGACCTTATTGCTCGGCGGCTGCGATATGTGCAGTAGATTTATCCTTCTGTTTGCATACCGTTAACAACATCAACATTGACGAAGAATTTAAGCGAGCAAAGCGATTTGCGTTGGAAAGCGGATTAAAGAATCAGGAAGTTTATTGCAATTTTACGTACAATAGATAAATAAAGCGTTGGAATATTTGTGGAGACAATAGAAAAGTAGTGAGAGGGTGAAAAGTTCCCTAATTTACAATATCATGCGTTACAGATAAATATTTGGTTTTGACATGCACTCTACCCTATGAAATTTTTTACTGCGGCACTTAAATCGTCCTTTCCAGAAAAACGTAAGCAGAATATTGTTAGTGCTGTGACGAAAGGTCAGTCCGAACGGTAAATTGCTTAATTATTTTATCTCGGATTAATATTCCTTTAAATATATCTAAATTAAGCCGTAGATTTTGGGAGTTATCATCGGAAAAAAAGTTATAATCTCTACACCTAAACATGGAAATTCGTTCAAAGTGAAGAAATGAAAAAAAAACATCCAAAACGCTCTTATGATGATTTTTGGGAGTTATCATCGGAAAAAAACATTTTTTCTTAATTTTTTAAATCACTAATTTCCACAATTTTAAAATATATAGCACTATCTAAAATTTAATCTATTTTCAAATAAACTGATAGCTCATTTATTGCGACTTTTGTCAAATACGGCCTTGAATTTATATTGGGTATGTACCGAACTTTCAGATTTCTTAGGCTGTATGGGTAAGGAATTCAATATTCATTCAAAATTTTATATATACAATCGTTCTTTAGCAAAAAATTGGCGTTTAAAATTTTTTTAGGCATCTCAAAAACTACTTCACCGATCTCGACTAAGCTTGATAACTGATGGTCAAAACTTAAAAAAATAAGAAAAAAGTTTTTTTTTTTTTAATGTGCCCGATGAAAAATCCCGACAATCCAAGTTTCACAAAAGATTATTTCACATAATTTTAAAGGCCCGCCTATAAATCCTCCTCTCACAAAATGTTAGTTCTTTACACTAGTCATTAAAAAATTTATAAATCTACAAAACCGATTTTCTGGCCTAAAATGACAAGTAGTGACCTCTAAATGATTTTTAAAAAATCTAAAAAGGAAGGAAATCATTGGATAGGGTCTTGAAATTTCAAAAAAAAAAAAATAAAAATTCGGTGGGCACCCTAATATGTCATATGTCACGCTAGTCTGCCTGCTACTGAAATAAAAAATTAAACCATTGTTAAGGAATAATTGTGAATGCCAATTCGTTTAAATTTAATAACCGCATCAGGCATAAGTTAGAAAAAGATTTTCTTACACAACATTAAGTTATTAGTTTAACGACAAATTGAAAATTAATGGTAGAGCCAATTTGAAACGGCAACGAAAATGAATACAATTTCTAAAATGTATGTGGGTATTGTATGTATGTATGTCTATTAGGCTACGGACCTAAATATTCGCCTTTTTCGAAAACTGGTTTCCGGAGTATTCAAAAAATTACGGTTTCAAAAATTCTACTTCAATTGAATTAAAGAAAACTAAAGACGCCAAGGTACAACTCCAACTTATTTTTAACTTTATAAAATTGATGACAGAAATTAAGTTAAAAAATCAATAAAAACTATTGGAAAAGGGGATCGTTATTTTGATTTGAATATAAAACAAATAGAAATAATGCCAACGTTTTTTTTTTTAATTTAGTGTTTTCAATGGAATACATTTTAAATGCTTTGGATTCAGCAAAAGGTTGTATGTATAGTTTTTTAAATAAGGCGACGGAATAGAGGACTTATGCGCTATGAAGTCCAGTCTATTCGATATTCGATAAACTGAAAATAACTTTCAGAAAATAACAAATACAAAATGACACAAACTCCCCAATCACCCTAGTGTGTATCTGGTTTCATCTAAGTACATATATACATATGTACATTTTATAGGTGATTTGCAAAATTTAGTTAAACTAATAAATTTAATAAATTTTACGAAAATCATCGTTAATTTAGTTAAAATTATAACTTGGCTGGTAAAATTGGATTTTTATTTTTGGTAACAGTTTTTCAGAGGCGATTTCATTTTATTTTTCGATTACGTTATAACCGTTATTTTTAAACTTAATTTTTTAGATCGTAAAAGATTTAAATCTCCATTATAACCGGTAAAAACTACTAAATAATCATTTCTTAAGTTATATTCATTATACTTCATACTTATATATGAATATGTAATAATATTTTTTGTACTCACACTTTTGATGTCGCATCTTCTTTGATTTAAATAGAGATGCATGTATTTATTTACATACGGCATTCAATCATAAACTGTAAAAAAAGAAGCAATATTTTAACTTCTTTGCAAAGCTGGAAAGCACATAAAAATATTTTTTTTTTAAATTATTATATTTTTACTCCTAAATGTATGTATTGTTCGACATGCCATGCACATAATGGCTATACGTAAATATAATAAATAAACAATATTCAATTATTTACTAACGATAAAAAAGATTTATTGCTTTTTACAGCACATTTATTAATATTTTCATTAAAGAGAAGATATGTTTTACACAAAGGACAAAGATGGAGGGTAGAAAAAATGGAATCAATATCATGTCAAGTGCTCATACAAATTTTCGTGGTAAATACTAGAGAGGAAGGAGGCTGCTTTTTAATATAAGAAAACATATTGTTTTTTCTGTTTTGAAGTACATATTTGATGAGTCTTAAGCCAATTAGTAGACAGATATGGGCATATTCATAAGTAGCTATGCGAATACATATCCCAGTCGGAAAAGTAGTAATGCATCATTACATGCATGATAAATAATAGAATGTATTTCTTCTGAGTTCTCGATTATATTATTGCTAACTATGTAATCAGCATTCTAGTGTATTCAAAAAGTTCCAAAAATTTCATATTAAAACACATTCATTTCTCGATACTGGGTAATGCAAAATGGAATGCCCCACTTTTCTTAGGACATCGCCCTAGGGAAAAAATGCATTTTCGAATGTGAAAAGGGTTGTTTTACTGATTATTTTTTCGATTACTATACATTACATTTTCCTACTGGGTTATTATGGGTACTATTATCGTTAAATTACTCATACGCACCGGTACGCCCAAGCGAATAGAATAAAAATAAACCATAGTAGGCATTTTATGAATATGAATTGGAAAGTATGGCGTAAAGTTGATACAGAAATTCCATGGGAGCATTTTCAATAAGCTAACGAAAGACGTTTTTCACCTTGATTTATATAATTTAAGGAGGGTTTCTATAAATACATTATTAGAAAGGTCCAATTTTTGTATGGGGAAAAAATAGGATGTCAAATCGGGGCACCCCATTCGTTTTTTTTCTTTTTGATATTTGTAACATCTATACCATCTTTAAATTTTCTACTGTAACCAATGCAGGGTGCTCAATGACCTTGAAATGCGCTACTAGATCGCTGTGAAACTGGAAAAAATATTGGTGATTTTTATAAAAAGCTACTGTTGCCATGACAACTGAAGTTTGCAATATTTTTTTTAGATAATTTAAATTTGATTTGTTTTTAGGTTGTTCAACCAATTATTTGATTGAAATATGTACACAATAGTTTATACTTAGAAACGCAAGGTTTGGTGCCAGCACCTCTTTCAGCCCCATCTTGGAAAATTTTTTTTTGGACCACTCTAATGTACATGTGTATGCAGTGCAAAAATGATTGCTCATCTGTAAAATACATATATACAACTATTTTTATTTAATTGCCATGTCAAGGAGAGTTCTTGTAAATATTTATTCGTCTATTTAAACTAAAAATTTTGATTCCAAATCATCCGCGATGGTAAGATAAGTGAAAATTCGGCTTGGGGAGCTTTTGACCTAAAGAGCATTAGTTCGTTGATTAAAGTGAACTAAACAACACATATGGGAACTTATTTTTCATTGTAAGGCCATAAAGAAACAGTTGATCGGAATTCACTTTAAGAAGACATTTTATTTAATTTAATTTCCAATGTTTTACATCGTTTAGTGCAATTTGTGTTTAAAAATAAGTATTTGAGTTGAGTTTTTGGGATTTGTTGATTAACAAAAAACTCCCTTTTTAGATGCCTAAGCAAAGCGGCAATTTACTCGCATTTCGAAGGCAAAACTGAAGGAAAGAAAACTAAATGCAGACACTGGGTCGTTATTGCAATCTTTTATATGTATGCATGTGTTATAAAACATATATTTTTGTTGTTCTTTAATTCAGCTTTTACTACCGAACTAGTTCAATTAGGTGAACTTATAGTTCAATAAGGTGAATGACCTAAGAATAAGAAGAGCTACTTCATTGAGCTGAATGAGCTAGAAGTGAACTAATCTTTTAAGTGAACAAAAAAATCCAACTCTAAAAACTTAAAAATAAAATCTCCCACAGAAACTACTTCTTTGTTAAGAAAGTATGTATAAATATGATCACTAGAGCTCGGATTCTTATGTTGAAAAATAAGCCTAAAAATATGTACCATAATAACTATAAGCAAAGTGTATATCAATTTATATACAGTCAGCGTCAAAAATATGACGATTTGACGATTTTATTTGCTTATATTTTCCATACCAAAAAAAAATATATAGCTCATTCAACAGCATAAACAATAAGAGTCAATTTTTTTAATTTCATACAGGACTCCGGGAAAATGCAAGAGATACCAAAAAATTTGCATCCAAATTTTCAATTTTTTAATCCGATTTTGTAAAGTGCAAATTTAATGTCGCTAAAAATTACCGTTGATGTTTGAGATTTTTTTTTGTCACGGGTGTTGCGCATTTTCTTCTATATAAAAATAAATTTTGTTATGCGTTATATGTAAAAAAAAAATGCGCAGCACACTCGACAAAAAAAAAAGTCTCGAAAATCAACGGTCATTTTAGCGACTTGAAACTTGCACTTTACAAAATTGCATTGCATTTTGATGCCAACTTTATGGTATTTCTTACGTTTTCCCGTGTTCTCTATCAAATTATTAAACTTCATTCTTGTGGTTTTTGCCGTTGAATGAATTATATTTTTATAAAAAAAAATAAGAAAAATCTGGCATGAAAAATATGAATACATTAAATCATCAAACTGTCGTGGTTTTGATATTTTTGACCCGCTGACAACCGCAGATGATACTTATTATTAAATTTAAATGCACCACTTACTAATTCACTTGTCGGCTGCCCCACTTGAAATAAAATTCGACTTGCTATGAAAACCACAATTTACTCAATGACTTCTAATTGTTTGTGTCAGCTTGAGTGCTTTGTAGGGGTTGCTAATAATAATAATAGCATCGTTTTCACATTTAATTTAGATTTATTAAACGAAATGACGAAAGATTAAGATTTTTTTTTATTATTATTGAGTAGAAAACGCATAGCGGCTAACTGTTCAACAATTATAGATATTCACACCTACCAAGTTATGAAGTTATCTGGTTAATAATAATAACATTTTGGCTCTGACACTTTTTCTTTGGGTTTGGTCGAGCTTCTCCTATGATTTGTGGCGTGCGCCTTGATATTATCACACAAAGTGGAGGTACCTACAGTTTTACGCCGTCTCACGCCAAACGGCAAATGGATTTTATGAGAGGCTTTCCCATGGCACAAATATACCCTTGGATGTTATCCACTGCTTGTCGAGGGGCGACCGCTGTTAGAAAAAACGTTTTCTAACTTAGATATTGCTTGGACAAGCACCTCTAACCACTCAGCCACTACTATGTTATTGGAGCTAAGAGTTCCTTTCCGAAGAATACAAACTAAAACCAGTAACGAACTCAAAGTTCGGATTAAATCGAACTTATAAATCCGGTGCATCGCCATTATGTAGAAAGTCATAGTGATTATCGCCCGATTTTCATCGCATGGTTTGCTGAGAGAAGAAGTAACGCGTCTACTAGACTGGTTTGGTCCCTCCTATAAAATAAAACTTTGGAATTACCAACCCAAATACCGATTTCTTGAATTTTTTCTATTAAACGGTAAGTGTTATCATGAAAATAAAAAAAAGGAAAGTTGTATGTATATCATACAACTGACTTCCATAATATTTATAGTGCATAGCTGTTTTCGTTCGAACAGCAATGCGCCAATGGGCATGCCATGGCGTATGAGTGACAACAATGTCTAATATCATCAACATCAACATTCAAGTCGCCGGAACTTTTTTGATTATTTCATTTGTTGTTATGCTTCCAAGCAATAAAATTCATCACTTATTAAAATGTTAAGCGGGCCTGTTTTTAGCACTCCTCATCCAAGGACGGGCATTTGTATGAGCTCAAAAAATTTACTCCTTCAAACTAGGGGATTACTGGAAACTTTTTTCTCGACCCAGCCTTGTGTGTAGCAAGTTTGAAAAAATTTAATAAGTCATTATTGAGATTTATACATATTGTGCTAAAAAAAGGCTTTGTCACGCCCATTTTTTTTTTATATTCGAGAATAAAATAATATCAAATCTTAACGATTTAACATGGTCATATAACAAAATATAAAGCAGCCATATATTTTCATTTCTATAAATAACTCTATGTGAGGAAATAGTTAAACTTCTGCTAGAAAATAATTCTGTTTATATCGATTTGAAGCAGTTTAGTTCTAACATTTACTGATATATATGTAGGCGTTTTAGCTTTTTTCAGACACATCGCTATTCGTTGTTAGATGTCGTTTCAGTCTAATTTCGTAATTTTGAATACCAACCTGCCTAAGACGCAGATAAAGCAGACTACACAATTTTAACTGAAGTTATCGCGGCATGACTCAATCGATACCTCTCTTTATTTTGAGAATTTTTTATGTAAAATTTCTATATTCTTGATTCCGTTAAGCTGTTACAAACAACCGAAATGTGAACAAAGTGAAAATTTCTTTGTGCAAAAGTATGCTTGGGTACAAAAAGTTAATTGCTATGAAAAACTATAAGAATGGATATTAAACTGGGAAGTAACAGTTAACTTACGTATAGATAAAGCCATAAAAAATAAATAGCAAGGAACGAGAAACAAACGTAAATACTACGTGATTACTAGAATTTGATTTTTGACTTATATGTTTATACCACATACATAAATACATACATACATACATATTAACCATAAGTATGAATTGCTTAAGGCAATGCACAACAGTTGGTTGTTGTCCCATTCTAGTGGTAGGAGTTCAAATCTCTTACAAAAACCTTGCATAGTCTACAGAAGTTTGGTTAATCCCATATATTTTCACTGGGTATTTCCCCAACG
>NW_016163234.1:0-37719 GCF_001687245.7 Rhagoletis zephyria | reverse complement strand
CTAAAGCTGAAATTAGTCGAGAACGCAGAACGTATACTTAAACGCAGTCAGTAAATATAAACTACTTAGTTTTCAACAAAAACCTTATTTAATAGTAAATTTCAAATATTTTAAACATATTTCGAATAGGAACTTATAACTTTTTTACCATCTGCAAAACTGACGAAGTGGCAACCATCTAAAGAAGGAGAAATCAGCTGACACGGAAAAATCTAAATTCCGCAGATTTCTGCGCTACGGGCTACAACTACAGAAAAATTCTGCGGTGTTGAGTTTTCATTTACATGGCGCTTTGGTAAGACAGATCGTGTCAGCTGACTCGGGTTTACGTACCGGTAGGTTTACGTTCTTGACTAATTTCAGCTTTAATGAACTTTTACGCATAAGAAAAAACAGGCCATACGCGAACAGTTACTACGTTTATATGCATGCATAAGGGCCGTTTGCACCATGTCTAGTTAACGCTAAGGGCCGTTTTCACCATGCCTAGTTAACGCTAACTGGAGGTACATCCTTCAGTTAAGCACGTTAACTGCTTTATCGATCACATGTTATATGATGGGTGTCGATAACGTCGATAAAGATGTTTAACTGGGAGTTAGAATTAACTAGACATGGTGCAAACGGCCCTTAGTCACTTTAATTCATTTCGCCGCGATTCAAAATATATTTAGAAATTGAATTTCAATTCGCTTTGAAAGAGCGAAGTGTTTTGGCTCACACTCCATTTCAAATCGGTAGTTTATTTCTCCAGACAGTTAGAGCAAGGCGAATTAATATAAGGTGATAGCAGGAGTACAAAAACAAAAATTTACATGTATTTTGTTTTTGCTTTGGCGGCATAAACTGTCAAAATCTGTAAGAGTGTGTGTAGGAATTCAAACAAAATTTTTCAATTTGATATCAGAAGCCGTGCGGCGAAACACATACACAAAATCAGCTGAGCTAGTAACACCACCTTATATAAATTCGCCTTGAGTTAGAGTGTATAAACACCGCTCTCACTCAAAGCGAATTGGAGATCAGCTGTTCCGCTCAAATTCCAAATAATCGGATCAGTATTTAAAAGCTGATTAATAATAATCGTTCTTTTTCTTTGCCACGATTTTATAATGCCGAATAAAACTAGATTTTTATCACTTTCCACTATGTTAACTTATAAAATGTCAAATGAAAACAGCTAATTTTGTTCGCTTTTGAAGACGGTTACTTTGATGCCGATATAAAGCCGTAAGTATAAACACTAGAGCGAAATGTATACGGTGTCAATGCGCTTTCAATTAAGTCGATTATTCTGTGCGTATAAACGTAGTAAGTGTTTTTCCAGAATATCCATATAACTTCGCCCTAAAGGTTAAATTAGCGGTACACATAACCTTATAAAGCAAATGATCCAACCAACCTTGTCGCCAACACCAAGAGGCTCATCAATACGCAGCTAATGCCCCTTTCCCTATGGACAGACCCTCTTGAAGTTGCGCACTTCCTAGGCCTCCCCTTAGCTGAAAAAGACAACAACGTTGATGGATGAACGGACCCGAGCGGGGTTTAATAGCCGCTACAACAACAGCAATACAGGGTGGTGTTGATTGAACAGGAGCATGATCCAACTACACAAGATCTGACAAGATGAAGCAAAAGAAAAAAAGTAATTTTCTGGCTGACGTTTGTAATTTCGGCGCCATGATAATTTTCTTTGAAAAGTAAACAAAGAATATGAAGACGAAGCATAAAAAAATGCAAGCAATTTTGTAGCACATGTTTGTGCTAAGGTAGCAAAAACCGTACTATGCCAGAGTGGCACAGGTAATTTCGTAAAAAACACTTTTCTTAATGGTAATGGACCATTGAATGTGCTGGCTGAACTTATGACCATCATAACCTTCAGAGTCTCCAAGTAAATGCGTGTCCTGAGTTTATACAGTAGCCATTCATAGCCTATTGTATGTGTGTATGATTCATATTTGTGACATTCTATACTTTGATGTTGAGTATTTTTGAGGAGCTCCGGGTAATGGTCGCTCAAACTTGGGTTTGCTTAATGAGCTCTATGGGCGGATGCGCTGGCAGGCTTTGGAGTCTCTATAACTATACCAACCATGTTTTGTTTTGTAATAAAGACTTAAATATATTCGGAAATTTAGAATTTTCCATGATAAATTCACAAATTTCATGTTTTTCATAAAAATATAATCTTACAATGGATGTTTTATTGATTTTTAATTTACATTTAAGAAAACTCCATCCAGTGCTATAATTACGATTTGAATTTCTAGTTTAAAGAAACACAGGCAATAATTATGTACTATACTGTTGATATTATTCTTAATTAAGCATTGATATTATATTAAACCTACAGTTTGTTCATAAATAACACAATTATATATATTTTATCCTCGAAAAGAACTTTTTATAATCCTGTGGGGAAAGTAAGTGTTGCCGTGCTCGCAAAACGAAAACGCTGCACACAACCCAAAAGTACACCTCGGGGACCAATTGGTGAAAAACTGCGAAATGGTTTATTACTGTATATATTAGGTTCTTTCCCTAACAATCCGGACCGGATCCGGTAATTAGAGAATAAGCGAAAAGTTTGCTCTCAAAAATGGAACATAATCCAGCAGCCGGATTCCAGCTTTCGCTATTGCTAAAACTCCATCGCCAAAAAATACTAAATGGATTTTAGCAATTTTGGGAGATTTTTGCGATTCGCGCTTAAAAACTCATCTCTAAAAAGATTCTTTTTTGGTTCAAAATGAACCCGGATAAAGTGAGTGAACAGTTTTTGACAGCTCATCAGCTAAAATGGCGATTCCAGCGTCTTTTCCATTGCTACAAATCTCCATTGTTGGCTTAAAATTCTGCGAATTTGGCGACTAGAAAAAGTTGGTGCTAAAAAAATAACGCGACAAAAAAGGTAATCCTTATATTGTTTTTTGTTAAAAATACTCTTTTATATTAAAGAAATTGTTTAATTAATAGCAAAATATGGAAAACCGCAATAGCAAAAGAGTGACGAAGGATAAAAAATATATGCTCGTTCAATATTTGGAGGATCATAGAGAGTTTGCTCACGACAGGTATGCAAAACATTTTCCCGTAAATGATTTTGTTTAAATTTTTTCTTTTTTAAGATTCGTCAATGGCACCGGGAGCAAAAGTTTAGCTGAGCAGTGGAACCACCTCGCCGAAAAATTAAATGCTTGCGGAGGATCCATAAAAGATGGTGAAGGATGGAAGAGAGCGTGGGTAAATATGAGGTAAATATGTTTTGAAAATGTATGTATATAAGTAGCACTAAGATTCTTAAAATTGTTTTCGATCAATGATAGGAGCAAGGCCAAACAAAAATCCCAAGATTTGAGAAATGCTATGGAGCGAAGCGGGGTAAATTCATCAATTACCGAAAAACATCTCAGTAACCTCGACGAGCGCATCATTGGCGTGATGACCACAGTGGCAGTGGTCGGTCAAAGTGAAGTTAGCGAGCCACTGGTGAGTTTAGAACATTTCCATTTATAAATTATTTCTATCCATAGACTCGAATTCGATCAAAATGTTTTTGTAGTTTGAACATACTTACATATGTATATATCTATAATTTATATAATAATTTTTATTTACAGAGAAGTTCCGGCGCAGTAACTAGCGTGGAATTATTTGACGCCCCTGTGGACCAGTTTGAGATAGAGGTATGTACATACGCATTAAGATTGTCTCCGTTTTTTATTTAACTTTTTATTACAGTTTCTTGAAGGAGGCGATGAGGAACCGCAAATGGCACCGGATATGGTTCCTCAGGATCCACTTCCACCACAACGTCGGGCTCCCAAACGCAAAAATTACTCTTTAGAAGAGAGCAACGCCCAAATGATACAATTAGAAGAACGCAGAGTCGTCTTGGCGGAAAGAAAAATTGCGGCGCTGGAGAAAAGAAACTCTATGGAAGAGGAAAGGCACTAGATTTAGTGCTTTTTGAAAATTCAAACGCCAAAAAAAAAAATTATTTAGTGCTTAGTGCCTTTTTAGTGCTTTTTTTCTGAACTAAAATTATTTCGAGATAGTTAAAACCTGAAATAATTTGTAATTTTTAAGGCTGTGGCAGCACTGAATTTACAAGAACCTACAAATTTAAATGGACTAAAATACAACCATGATTGATAAAAAGCTGAAGTTGCAAACCCACCTTCTTAAATTCTATTCGCGTTGAAAATGCTAGTACGCAAGTAAGTTAAGTATTTCTTTTTTTCTTTTCTAATTATTTGTACAAATGTTTTTTTTTTTTACCACCTGAGTAAAACACATCCTTTCTTGGTGCTGAATCCAAATCTGGCCTCACAATTGCTCTAGCAATAAAATTTTGAGATATCCTAACCTCAAAGTGCCATAAACACGGTTTTTAGCGATATTTGAGGTTATATAATGAAAACATCAAATTATTTGCTCATTTATAATTAGGGCATCATTTTCGTTTGATGCGATTCGATTTTTCTTTCTCGAGATATACCAGTTTTTATGTGCAGTATTTCGGTATTATGTTATGAAAAAGCATCCCTTGATTAAAAAAAAATTGGTGCTTTTAGTGTGGTAAAACGCTTTTTTTCCAAGTTTTTGGGGCTTTTTGAAAATCAAAAGATGACAACACTGATTGTCCAATATCTTAAATAAATTGGATTTACTTCTACAAAGGTGATTGGTCTCGGAGTGATCGTAGAAATATAGATATTTGAGCTTTACGGTATGTTGCCAATGAATTATGAACGGTACTCAGACGTTTATATTTTGACGTTTAACTGATTTTGTGAACTTAAAAATTTCTTTTATAAAAATATTGTAAATTCAATAACATATACCACATCTATCGTTGCTTTAAACTTTGTGCGAAAGTCGCGAAAAATCAACAAATTACGAAAAGCTGTGATCAAAGTTTAAAAGCTTTTATCAGAATTTTTAGAAAATGTTTACGTACGCAGATATATAGCCTTCAATTTTAGTTCCATAAAATGCAAGTTTGAAGTCGGTCGAAATCCGCGTTTGATTTTTCGAAAATATCTTTGGTTTAAGGTGTAATGCATTTTCTTCAACATAAAAAAATGCCGACATACTTTACGTGGAAGAAAATGCAGAACACCTTCAACCAAAAAAAATTTCAAAAAATTAACCGCGAATTTTTACCGACTTCAAACTTGCACTTTATGGTACTAAAATTTAAGGCTATATAAATGCGTAGTAAAAACATTTTTTAAAAATTCTGATAAGTTTTAAATTTTGATGAGTTTTTCGTAATTAGCCGATTTTTCGCGAATTCTCCACAAAGTTCGAAGCTACGATATATGTGGTCTATGTTATTGAATTTACTATATTTTTAAAAAAAAAAAATATGAAAGTTCAAAAAATCAGTTAAACGTAAAAATTTAAACATCGGTGTACCGTTTGTAATTCAATGGTCATATACTATAGGTTTAGTTTTCCAAGCTGTAGAGCAGCGCGTTGTTTTTTACTTATGTAAATAAATTTGGTATTTAAGCTTTAGGTTAAGTTTTCAAGCTGTGGCACAGAATTTTATTGTTTTTATTTATGATTAATTTAAATTAATTAGATATTTAAGCTGTAGGTTAAGTTTTCAAGCTGTTGAACAGCGTTTTATTGTTTTTACTTATTGCTAATGTAAATAAATTAGGTATTTAAGCTGTAGCGTATGTGTACATGTTGTACAACAGCGTTTTAATTTTTCATTTATTATTAATGTAAATAAATTAGGTATTTAAGTTGTAGGTTAAGTATTTCAAGCTGTAGAACAGCGTCTTATTTTTATTGAATTTAATGAATTTTGGACAGAAATATGCATATATGAAAAATACTTAATATAAAGAAAATAAACGAATACGCAATTGTTTTTTAAATTTGAGTAAGCGTTAATTGAATTATTTAAAAAATAATAATAATAATAAATGCTTAAATTAAAGGATGTACCCTAGTGGTCAGCTAATTAAGTTAGTTGCATTTTGACCAGTTTTGCCTGTTTTTATATTGTTTATAATGTTTATTTTTTTATTAAAGTCTAGCGCATTATATAACAAGCATAGTATAAACCCACATTTCACACTTTGTAGAAAGTTTGTAAAAATTGAATACAAATTAAATTGAATTTAGTAGGACAAATAGCAAGTTTCAAAACGCTAGAATTTTTAATATTGTTATTTTTGCTGACGGTGCTAGGTATTTTCTTCCACGTAAAGTATGTTCGAAACGTCTATTATATAGAAGAAAATACCTGGCACCGTCAACAAAAAAATATTTAACATCAAGGCAAAGTTTTAAATATTTTGGGAAATTGGTAAATCTCTTTGGTTTTTTTAATTTTTGTACAAAGTATGAAATGTGGATTTATACGATGCTGGTTATATAAGGCGCAAGACTTAATAAACAAAACTGGTAAACATGTAACTAACTGAATAAGCTCATCACAAATACATATGTACATTGTACATGCATGTAAATGTGAGCAAACCACAAATCTCAGTAATTAAAATAGTTATTTACAATTTGTTGTCTTGCAGCAATACCATGATGAGTACTAGTTATTTCATCAACTAAATTAAACTCTTCATCAAAACTTATGTTATCATCATCCTCAATTTCATACCTTATATTATTTAATATCATGATATTGTGCAAAATTATACAAGCATTTATAATTTTTCCGGCTAAAACTGGGTCATACATAAGCACTCTTTTGACAGGCATCGAAATCTAGATTTCAGCACTCCAAAGCAGCGTTCTACACAGTTTCTTGCTTTCCGGTGATGTCTGTTGTAATTATGTTCAGAATCTGAGAGATTGTTTCCCGGAATAGGAGTCATTAAATACGGTAATTGAGGATATCCACTGTCACCTAAACATGTGAAAAGGAAAATTATGCTACATAAATAATATACATATACATATGTATACAAATTGAGTAAAATATACCTAAAAGCCAAAAATTTCGTTCTCCATTGGAGTACATATTAGTTGTATTTTTTTACAAATTATCCAGTAACTTGCCAGCAACTCTCCAGTAACTTAATTTCTAATTTCTAATAATTTTGCTCTCATAGAAAAAATTTACAAAAAAGTACGTGAACGCTTTTCCAGTAATAATTTGCAAGTTTCATGAACAGCTGATTAATCGGTTGTTTATTCGCAGCATATTCCTAATAAAGCAATATATTTTATATTTAAATATGTTTATTTTGTGAATTTCCACAATAAAAAGCCACAAACAGTTTCCTTATTAGTTAAATTTCATCCAGCAACATGCGATCAGCTGTTTTTCGTACTGGCAAATTCTTACAAGTAAAAATTTATCCAGTAAAATCCAGTAAAAACTTGCAACTTCAGCTGTCATTTTTCGCTCTCTCAATTTCCCCTACTTTGCACGTTTTTGCNTTGCGTACGAAAACGCCAAAACATGAAAATTCGTAAAAACTTTTACTGGACGTTACTGGAAATGAGTAAAAAACGCAACTATTGTCAAGAAAAACCTTCAAAGCACTTGCTCTCCAAACTGATGCATCGTGAGCAGTTCCGCCGAAACGAGCATACAGTCAAGTATTCTTAAATCCATGTCACATACCTTCAAGTGATGAAATAATGTATGTACATACAATGTTACGTATATGTATTTACATTTGCAAATATGTAAATGAATAGAACATACCACTTGCACATTTATTGAGTGTCCTCCTTTTCGGCAAACATATACATGTTCAATGTCTTTGGATGGAGTCTTTAATTTAATATGCGATCCGTCAATGGCTCCTATGACCCCAGGGAATCTGAACTCTTGATAAAATCTAAAATAAAGAATCATAAACTTATCTTAAGTAATATTACTTTTAATTTAGTATAAGTACTTTTCCTTTACAGCCTGTTTTTCTTCAACTGTTGATGGAATCTTAATGTATCTAGTTAACAAGCATTTGTCCATGATACTGGCGATTTCTCTAATGCATCTATTGACGCTGCTTTGGGATACATTAAGTAAGAAGTCTTGTCCCACCGAACGTTGATAGCTTCCTGAAAAAGTATGAATTCAATTAATAAAACATTGAATATATATAAATATATATGAGCGAAAAATCGCAATGCTACAAGGAACCTTAAAACTTTCGACAATCCACAAGTTGATGTCCTTTGCAACATAAAGGGGCGGATTTCATTAAAAACATTTCTACATATTCCTTTTGGAAGTCGAAAAATTTCAGTGAACCGTTCCGCTGAAATACAGAAGGGATCCGTGGATTCCCGCAACAATTTTCTTTTGCTTCGCAAGCGGTTCCTTAAAGCTCGCTGAGAGTTCACTGAGATACGAAACATATATCTTCGCAACTCACTCATATTGACCACGTATTTATTATCACAACACTCTTTCTTAATATTATAATGAAATAGACCGAGATTGCGGCTTTTAATTTCTGATTTAGAGCAAATTATATCAAAATTACAAATTTTAACTAAATTCCCGTGGGCCATAAAAGTAAACAAAATTTGACATTTCTCTTCAACTACACCAGCGACACCTGCGGCGGATAAAAGTATTACAATTTTCCTTGGAGATTTTTATAGATGAACCAGCCGGAATCGCATTTAAGAAAAATCGCCTAAAGTTCGGATAATTTTTAGCGTTTGGATTTTTGGAGATTTGTAGAGTTTTAGCGATAGCGCAAGCTGGAATCCGGCTACAGAAGTACGGGAACGCAAAAAACCACATTTCGTGCCCAGAATTTGTGAAACAGCTAGTGATGGGCTGAATTTTCGGTATCCAATACTCGGTACCCAATACTTAAAAAAGATTTCGGTACCCAATACTTCCTTTTCGGTAGCTGATACCGATTCTTTGCATTAAACCTTCGCCAATCTATGCATTTCAAGTTTAGATATCGGACTTGTTGACGTAAAAATATTTCGTATCATACGTCAACAAAACCGATGCAGATTCGAATACTGTCGCTAACTGGTTGCAGAATCTGCCTCTAGGCGAACAAAAATGACATCGTCAGATTCAGCTGGAACAAAAATGCTTCAAACAAGTAAGAGTTTCTCCGAATTATGGCCTCGAACCGACATATATACATCTTTCATTTGAATCCGTATTAAAAGCTCTAGTGGCTCCTACATTCGGGTTTTTATAGGCGAGTCTCCGCTGAACCGTTTCTTTTCTCATATTTTTGGCCTATGTGCGCTTTTATTCGAAACCTGAATGTTTCGGTACCGAGAATCGAGAGTATTGGATACTTTATAAATCGGTACCGAATATCGATCAATACTTAAAAGTATTGACTCAGCACACCACTACAAACAGGCAACATGTAAACACAAAACAGCTGATATGCATTTTGACGCTTTATCCATTTTTACCCGGAGAAAAAGTCCGGGCTGTTTTGGGCAGGAAGAAGAAGACACTTCCGATCCAATACGTTCCAATTTTCGCTCTAAACAAAGAATATGGCGAAGAACAATGAGTTGACAGTTGTGAATTTGCAGTGAGAAAACGTGTTTTCTTCTCGATTCACCAATTTCTCAAGCCATCTTTGAATATAGCAAATTAAGCACTACGTTAACAAAAAATATACAACCACTCTGGAAATGTGTTCAAAAGAATAGGTCTTATTAATTAACTACTTAGAATTTTTGTGTTTGTATTGCAGGTGCCGAAAAAGTGATAATATCTTGTCGCAGCGCATGTTTTCCTGCAGAAAGTGGTCGATGCTTGCTTACCTCCGATTTTAGTTTGTAATTTGTGGTATTTCAACGTTTTCAACTTAACATGTCGTGTTTAAAAGTGGTCCGTAAAGTGCTTCATGCATACTACGCTGGTGTCTAAATTTTATGGCTTCTCCTGCCGGCAGAACTCTACCCACTTTCTGGCCAAGGCGTCGTCGCGGGGAAACAAAAAAAAAACTGCATTTGAGGGCTTTACCCCTACGGCTGCTGCAATTCAACACACGACACGACATTTTTATAAAGTTTTTATTACAAATAAAATGTTTTTTACTTCAGAACGCACGAGTTATTTCGATTTTTCACTTGAAAGTAGTGCTTAATTTGCTATATTCAAATATGGCTTGAGAAATTGTTGAATCGAGAAGAAAACACGTTTTCTCACTGCAAATTCACAACTGTCAACTCATTGTTCTTCACCACATTCTTTGTTTACCCGTTGCCACAAATGTCATTCTGCGGGAATGCGCAATCTTGTATTCTATCGTTCTTGGTTCTTCACCATATTCTTTGTTTACCTGTTGCCACAAATGTCATTCTGCGGGAATGCGCAATCTTGTATTCTATCGTTCTTGCCCGCGTTGCGTACGGGAAAGAACCTACTGTGATTGACACCACCAGTGTCGCCAGGACTTCGACATGAGAAAACGTCCCTCTTGGTCACAGTATAGACAGTAACCAACCTTTTTGGGTTGTTGTTGTAGCCATATTCACTCCTGAGGAAGGCACGGGGCTGCGTGCTGCTATTTAACGGCCTTCCTCAGAATTTTTCTTAGTTTTCCGGGTTGTGTGTTTAATTATTATTAGATAAATAAATTTAAGCATTTGATATTTCTTGCTCTTATAAAAAGAAAATTATAAATGGTAGTTATAATGGTAATTAAACAAATGCATAAGATAAATCCAAAATATGAATGCTAAAATCTAAAAAAATATGTACAGCAATATAAAATAAACGTAATAAATATATAAATACTTCAGTATCTTTCGGCCTTGTTTCTATCCCCGAAGAAAATAAAGGTTTGGTAAATAGAAAAATTTGTTTTGGTTCACAAATAAATTAAATTTTGCTGAGCCAAATGCAACGTAAAATTTTGACAGTTGAAAAACCAAACAAACGATCATGGGAAAGCTCTATTTTTGTGTTTTGCTGAAATTGTTAAAATTTATATTTATTTTATAACTTGCAACTAACGTACGCTTTGTTTGTGCTTTTTCAGCTTTTATTTTTATTTTCACTCTATATTACCGCCAAACCATATTATGTGTATACATGTTTGTAAGCTGTCAAAATTTTACTTAGACCTATGAGCAAGGCGAATCTATACAAGGTGGTGTTATTGGCGAATTTAGATTTTAGCCGCAGTCCTTCTGAATATCAAAATGATGTGTTTGTTGTAATATGAACTCGCCTTGTTTACAACAAACACATCATTTTGTCATTCAGAAGGACCGCGGCGAAAATGCACCGTGCTCGCTTATGAGCAAGGTAAAATTCTGACGTTCGTATTCCCCGCGAGAAATGTCAAATTTTTACTTTAATCCTTGACAGATCAATTTCCTCTTTTCTATAAATTGGCACAGGCCCATAGTTGTCAAAAATTACCATCCCGTGTTCTTTTCTATCAAGTGGTACAGGCCTTCAATAAGAATTTAAACCTGCTATTTAACAAGAATCAAGTGAGGTATAGAAAAACAACAATTTTAGAAATTACCCGCATTTTTCATATATTCCTATCTAAATCAGTATATGTTTTTGTAACAGCTATGTCAAATATCTGACATTCCTACATGTGGTTTTGCATTTAGAAGAAATTTTTGTTTGTTAAAAAAATTTAAATTGATGAGAGCGCTAGGTATTCTATAGTCTCAGCTAATGAAGTTACTCAGTGATCAGATTCAATTTCGAAACACGATCTTAAGTGTTTGCGTATTCACTAAATGCAACCGTGGTGTAGCTATGTTGAATTCAAAAGTGAAACAAAACCAAAACAAAAACTTAAAAGTGGAGCGTGTTTTATTTAAATTGAAGTGTTTAAACAATTTTAAAGCAAAAAAAGTAAATATATTTAACCATAACGTAATGTGCGTGAATATAAGATAATACTGTTTATTTCCAATTGTAGCCAAGATGCCAAACAGATGCGTTCGTGGTTGCAGAGCTGGAGGAGCAGTTTACAAATTTCCATCGCAGCGAGAAATGCCAAGGTATGTATGATTTCCAGTGATTTACGAATGTTAAACAGTCAAAACTGGGTAAGCGGGCAGATATGGGAAGTGATTTGTGCATTGAGGTTGTTATACCGAAGCCAGGTATTTGTGGCCAATTTACCAAACGCTGGAATCTTAAAGAGTTGAAGCGGTTTTGTGTATATATTTGTTGAATGGTGCTGGCATGAGGTTGACCGCTGAAGAAAGATCAAATATGCCCATATCTAAATTGCTTATGTAATTCTCTTGCTACCCATCGAAATTTGACTGTATTNAGTTGACCGCTGAAGTAAGATCAAATATGCCCATATCTAAATTGCTTATGTAATTCTCTTGCTTCTTCTTCTTCTTTTTTGGCGCTGTAACCGCCTAAGCGATTTTGGCCGAGTTCAGCAAAGCACGCCAGTCGTTTCTCCTCTGTGCCAACTGACGCCAATTGGAAACGCCAAGTGAAGCCAAGTCCTTCTCCACCTGATCTTTCCATCGCAGTGGGGGCCTCCCTCTTCCTCTGCTACCACCAGCGGGTTCCGAGTTGAATACTTTCAGAGCTGGAGCGTCGGTGTCCATTCGAACGACATGACCAAGCCAGCGGAGCCGCTGTATTTTAATTCGCTGCACTATGTCCATATCGTTGTAAAGCTCATACAGCTTCTCTTGCTACCCATCGAAATTTGACTGTATTTTTGTCATAGATATAAATGCCACCAAATTGCGGAAGTGTATTTTTGTAAACATGAACAATATTTTATTCATCGACATGCTTTACGGCGAAAATGGAAATTGTGAAATCAAACTAACACGGATATGACCAACGAAGGAAAAAGGCTGTCACGGATCCCAGATGCATTCACATACATTGCTTTGAATTCAAATTTCGTTTTTAGATGTAGATATCTCTACTTCTATGTATTAAGAAATAAGTTAAGATAGTGAAGGCTTTGTTCCTTGGAAGTTTGTTTTCAATCCTCTGCAGTTTGCCTACGTTCATATTAAATTTGTAACCTACGTTGTTTGGGCTTTGTACTAAATTAGACCATATTTCGGTGGTCACAAGTTTTTGTGAATATGTAAGTGATAAAGATCTAAGATCTTTAAATATAAAATTCATGGACTTTATGAAACGTACGTTTTTATAATATCATGGCGTACGTGATAATTGATTAAGAGGTTAATTATTTTCTAAAGATATGTTTAGGATTAAACATTTTATTAATAATTTTGATTTTTATACTTTGTGAACGAAGAAAAAGGGAAGATGTTGGTTTTCTTTGTTGGGTTTATTTTTTGTTTTTATTTTGTTAGGGTTTGTTGTTTTGTTTTTCGCCTAGTGGGGAAATTTATGTATTTATTTTACTAAGTTTTTTTTTATTACATAACAATACTGAAACAGTATACTAATGCTTTTTATTTCTTCTTAGGCGAGTGGAGTGGATGCGCCTTCTGGGAGTCCCAAGTGACACAGCAGTCAAATCACTCTAGGCTTGTGGGAGGCACTTTTCAGCACGTTTTCGCAACAGTCAGCGATTACCAAAGGGTGTAAGTCCCGACTTAAATTTATGCTCACCTACAGTCGAGTTTTTTTCAGAAAATGATATAAGTACAGAAAAGGTTAGCTTAGTCACACAAACTGGCATGAGTAGACAAATAATCCAATTATCACCCGAAAACTTTAATCCCACACTTTCAAACCAAATAATAATTCACGTATCACCAGAAGATGGTAATGGGGGAGTTGTATTTCACAAATCAAAGTAGAAAATTCCTTAGAGAATATTCAGAATAATCCTTTGGAACAACTTTCTTGTTCTTTCAGTAATGAAAGGTTATTTATGGTTTGTGATCAGGGGACACAAACAAATGAGTATCTTAGTGAAAATTCTCCCAGAAAGATAAAACACCAAGAAGATTTAAACAAAGCCACAGAAGAGATAGAAGTACTAAAACAAAGTGTATGAGAAAAAGAGCAAAGGATTAAAATACTAATATCGCAAACACAAAATTTGTCTTCAGAAATTTGCCTGACCGTGGCTTTAGGAGTTCAATTTACGTCGCTCTTAGCTTACAGATATTTGAGGCCTCTTTTCCATTGGCCTTCCACAAATACACTTTCGAAATTTATTAGAGGTTGGCCACGAAACCCAGGTTGTTCTTTTAGCAGTACTAAGTATCTAGAGCTGCGAAGCAGAGGTTTCACTCGTGAATTTCCATATGTTGTGACGAAATGTCATTAAAGACTCATTTGAAATATGACAGGCATAGGGATTTTGTAATAGGACTGGAGGACTATGGCGACGAAAATCGCACCTCTAGAATAGCAAACAGTGTTCTTGCTATGATGGTCCAAGGGATCGGTGGTGAGTCTTGGTCTCAGCCCATTGCTTATTTTTTCGTGCACGGCTCGTGCAAAGGAGATATTTTAAAAAAGTACGTTTTTGAGGTAAGAGCACATCTGCAGGGAATAGGTCTTCATACATGCCAATTTGTTTGTGACCAAGGTCCAAATTTCATTAAATTCGCGCGGGAATTGGTGTAACTGAAGATATACCTTATTTTAATGTCAATGGTGAGGAAATTGCGTTTTTCTATGATTCTCCCCATTTGTTGAAGAGTTCTCGAAATTGTATTCAAAATAGTAAAAACAATGTACATTTCCGTGGACATCCTGTTAAATGGAGCGATATTGTCCATTTTCACGAACAGGATTCACATCGCGGTATACGATGTGCCCCTAAATTAACATCGTCGCATCTTAGGCCCACAAGCTTTGAAAAAATGAGCGTAAAGCAGTGTTTGCATTATTCAACTTTGCGTNACATCTTAGGCCCACAACCTTTGAAAAAATGAGCGTAAAGCAGTGTTTGCATTATTCAACTTTGCGTTCAACAATTGCGTTCAACTCAACGCAGGGTTGCACGAAAAAAAAGTTGAATGGCTAAATGTTGGCTGGCGACCAACTTTGTTGAAAGCGATTAGTTGAAAGGCCATTCAACCAAAAGTTGAATGCAAAGTTGAACAATGCAAACACCTTTTTATGGCGAATATTTTGATATTTTTTCATATTTTGATATTTTTAGCCATTCAACTTTTTTTTCGTGCAACCCTGCGCTGAGTTGAACGCAAATGTTGAACGCAAAGTTGAACAATGCAAACACACTTTAAGACTAGCTGCTCAAGTGTTGAGTAATGGGCTGTTTTTGCTTACGCGTAAAAGCACATTTAGCGCATTTAGCTCTAAATGCTACTCTAAATGTACATTTATCCATAAAAAATTCGTCACCTAAATGCAACTAAATGCAACTCCATTTTTGCATTAAGAATCTAAATGCTAAAAGCAACCCTGTGATCTTCCAAAATTTCCACGATTCGAACATGGTTTAATGAGAAAAAGTGGCAACATTGCATTTTCGAGTATACAGTGGCTAGCTGCGTTTCAGTGATCGCCGATCGAGATTTCAATTATTATTTTACATTATTTGGATAAAGAAAAGTTAAGAAAATTCAATATCGATGTGATGCTGATAGAAATCTGGATCAATTTGTGATCAATTCTGTTTGTTTTGTTTCCTAATTAAGTGAAGAAATTCTAATTGACAGCACCGACAAATGAATAAAACAAAATCAAATGGTCGGTCATGGTTAAAACAATTCAAATTTTTGTATTGAAGTTTTGGTTTAAAATTTATTTTTTCCTTTTCAGTAGGGTTTTTGCACATTATCTTTTCCGTGAGAATTTATCGTAATAGATACGGATCTGAATAAGCGACTGGAACACGGCTGTTTGTCAAAAGCATACGATTTCGAACTCGCATAAATGTACATTTGCTAAATGCGGTAGCATGAAAACTCTTCGAAAACATATGTTCGAAAGTGCTAAATGTTGCATTTTAAATGCAGCAAAAACGCTGCATAACACAGCTGCTAGCGCAATGTTTTCATTGTACAGCACAGGCAACCTTAATTCTTCCCTCTCCCCTAGCTTTTTAAATACCGCAGAATTTGCTCTGTTTTTCGACCAACTTTTTAACATTTTTAATAGTACAGGTCTTGGAACCTTACGAAAACACGTCCAACCATTTTCGGGCAGTATTGAACAAAACAATTTCTCGCAAGAAGCCGATGAAACGCTTCGTTCAATTACCGTATATGATTTATCCGGTCGAGATATCGCCAACAATTTTTCTTTTATTAAAGGCTGGCTTCTAAATATTCAAAGTTTGCGACGATTGTGGCGTGTTTTGTCACATTTACCCAGGCCTCATATTGACGATATTAGAAATAATATTGAAATAGATATAGTTGAAAGTGACTTCCTTCAACGAAATTCGTTTGCCTATTTTTGCGGCTATATTTACTTCAAATACTATAAGCCGAATTATTGTTTGACACCTTTGCCACATTTCGAAGAAGGTGAAATTCCTGAAGACACCTTCACACTTACAAAAGAGAAGGAATATGATAGGTCAAACTTAGTCAAACCACCATCTGATTTTATCAATTATATCACATAACTTGATGAAGCTTTAAATGAATATTTTTTGGTTCTTGTTGCCTTTTAATTGGATTTTCAAAAGCCTTGTTTGATAAAATGTGTGATATAGAGTCATTCCAATGTTGTAGAAATTCAAACCCCGATGATGTGAAACATCTTTTTATTAGAATACGAACATACTTTTCGTCAAAAATTTTTAACAAGGAGGCTTCCTCACCCAATTTCAATCATACAAAGTTTCTGTGCATTTCACATAGATAGGGCTTTCCCATTTACAAATATACTCATAATGTTTAATACAATTTCGCAAACTCCAACGATTTTTGCAATGTGTTTAAAGATAACGCCTCCAAATACCCCTGTGGGGGCGTATAAAATTTATCTTTTATATGAGCATATGTAAATATAAAAGAAAATGTGATTTTTTTATTTTTAAAGTACAAATTTGATTTAATTTTACTAGTTTTAATAAACTCTTATCACGTATATACATACAAACATATGAATTTTTGATTTTGCATGCCTTACTTTTTATTTATATATAACTTTAATTAGTTTAGTTAATTAGTTTAAAAGGTGATAATAGGCCTCATGGTGAACCGACCACCTTAAAAAATCGGTAACGCGCCTGATTGTATACCTCAGTAATGGTGTGGAAAATACAAAAAATAAAAATAAACTGCATTTCTTTAACCACAATATTTCTTTTTTTTATTGAGTACGAAATTGTAACTTAAAGCTGATTTAAGATAAAGTTTGTTTTTCTCTCGAGAGTATCATTATAAAATATTATTAAGCGGACATTCGTACATATGTCGCAATCAATGCTAAACCATATTTCCTGCAAGAGCACGGGCACCTGAATCACCGAATTTCGTTGGTTCACAGCGACGTGGATTGCCAACCAACAGAGTTATATCGTATTCGATGAGGGTGTTTTTCATCATTTCATTGTTGGAATCCTAGCCAACCTAATTTCACATCATGGTCATCACCGTACACTAATGACATTGATTCATGTTAATTCATGTTGCACAAATTTCGGTTTAATTTATCCAAAAGGCTGCCATTGACCCTCAGCGACCTTCGAACCCATGAACTTGCAAGAAACAGCTGCCCGAAATTTTGCACGGCTCCTCTTCGTCTTGCTACATAATTCCTCAGAAAAGAAAGTGGCAGTATGCGTGTCATATCTACAATAATTACATAAAAGTAGTTAGTTCCTTTAGTTTAAAATTCACTCAACAAGAAATATTTCGTATACTTATCTTTTGCAAATGAGATTGCAAGTATCCAGCTGGTAAACAGCCTATCGCCAAGATCTTTAAAAACCATTCCTCCGCCATATCNTTATCTTTTGCAAATGAGATTGCAAGTATCCAGCAGGTAAACAGCCTATCGCCAAGATCTTTAAAAACCATTCCTCCGCCATATCCCTTGTTCTTGCTAACACATAAAATTCGTGGAATTATAAAACAAAAGCATAAAATGTACAGATTCTTGAAGAAATTCAATGAAAATTACTACCTGCTTGTATTTCGCGTAAACAGAAGAAAATAAATAGAAATATATGTTCACCACAGCACAAGTAGCACCAGAGCAGCATTTTTTCTCATTTTAGTGGCAGCGCTCCGAGCGTTCAGATAGTCATTATCATTTTGCATAAAAAACGTAATGAAACAAGTTGTATTCCAATAGTTTACATAGTGAGTCATTTACATATATAATTTTATGTAGAATTATTCAATAAATTTCGCTTTACACTATACTTTTTGAAACTATTTTGAGCTAATTTTTTTTTGTTTCTCAAAAGCAACCCTGTGTGCTTTGAAGGCGTGTGCACCAATAATTTCATCCCTAGCATATTCATCCCCGAGGAAGGCAGTCGCCAAATTCACCGAAGGTTGTCTACTGGTGATATTGTGCTCTTGGTCTAAAAAAAACGTCATTTTCTACCCAAAAGCGTCTTTTTCAAATGCGTGCACAAATAATTGTTTCTCTTCAACTTTTATCGTATACCAAGGTACATAAGTATGTATGTAAGGTATATAAAAATGTCATTTCGACAGAGCACATTTACAATTCATTGTAAACTGGTTTGAGATGGTTAATATTAAAACATTTTATACATACATTGTGGCTATTTTTCTTTTGTTTAATTAATGTTTATTATTTTTCCATAATATAAATCCACATTTCAAACTTTGTGCAAAAATTATAAAAAAATCTGCAAAGTTTCAGCTAGATTTTCAACTTTTTATTCAGTTTTTTAAGATTTTTTTTGAGTATTCAGCTTGATAGCCCATTAAATTCCAGGTAATAATGTGCAAGTTATAAGTTGCTAAAGAATCGCGTTGAATTTTAATAATTTTTTTCTTTTTGTAGACATTTGGTTAGACATTTGGTTAGGTTGTCGAAAGTGCTAAATTGCGTTCTGTTAAGAAGGAACATGGCAACATTTCAGCCCTTTTCGCGTTCATTACATTTTTAATGAAGCCTTAAAAAAGTCGCCTACTTTTTCCTGACTTTTCATGCTGCTACAGTTTTTTTGGTGCTTTTGCGAGCGTGCGTGTTGGAATAGATCAGCTCTTCCTGATTCGGCTTTTTATGTGTAATTGCAAACATTGCAATAAGCCTCTTAACCTCAAGTGTTCTCAAGACCAGCCAAGGGTCCAAAAAAATACGCGTGCGCTTGCTTTGCATCATATTTAAGTCATCTGTGTCCAAATAATAAATATTTTTTGAAGAAGCTGCTGCAAAAAAAAAGCTTGTAAAGATTTATTAAGAAAATAATTCAAAATCAGTTCTACTTACAAGATTTAGTAACACAGAAAAATTACTGAGAAGTTAAAAAACGTCATTTTTACAAAAAATGTCCAAATGTCAACAGGATATAAAAAACGTCCAAATGACGTCAAAAACGGCAACCTGGCAACGCTGGACACCACCTTTTATGGACGCGCCTTGGCCAACACTATTCGATTAGTGGTACCACACCATACCGCCATAGCCATGGAGACCAATTTACCCTGGGATTCAGTAATTCAGTCTCATCTCAAATCACTAAATTTGAGATTAGCAATTAGTGACTATTTTTGTGACTTGAGAAGTTGGCTATTCAGTAGGAGAGAGTCACAAAAAGTTCACCAAAATTGTGTGGTGAAAACAAACACAGACAGTCAACTGATAGCGTTTATGTATGCATTTTGCCGCGCCGCCCGAAGAGTCGCTATGGCCGAGTGGTCAAAGCATTAGGCTGCCGGTCGAGAGGGTCCGGGCTCGAGTACTTTTCGGGCGTAGAGGATTTTTTATATTTTTTTGTTTAGTATTTTTTTTAATAATCTTTAAATTTAATGATAAAAAAATATATTTTTTTTCAATGGATTTGTATGATATTAAAGCATTTTGGTTTATTTCCTAACGAAATTCTTATTGAACAAATTAACAACCTCATTGTGTAAGTCGCAAATTAGGCTAAATTGTACGACTCGACAACATTGGTATTGTCTACTGTCGTGCTGAAATAAATAAACGACGAAAATTGTACAGTGCTGCCAAGTTTTCCCGTTTTAATACACTAGTCGAGTGGAAATTTTAGGCAATGACGTGAAATTTTCGATACGATTCGACTCTCGAAAAACGACTTGCATTCGACACGACTCGCGCAATGAGGGTGAATATGAGAAAAAATGGTGCCATTTAAAAAATTTCATGTGAAAATGAACGGGCGATGAGATTTTTAATTAAGGCCGCCTTCTTATTTGTTTGGAGGCTTAATTGCATTTTTTGATCGCGGCCTAATTTTGGTAGTCAAAATGAATTATGCTCGAGCGGCCTAGTTTTATTTTTGGATCGCGGTTTTAATACGCGCGGACATAATTCACGGAGCCGAAATGATCTTGATGTGTGTAAAAAATGTTAATTAATAACCAGGGAACCGATTTTTAGGACCTAAAAACCTATAAAAAAGGCAAAATAAAATAACGAAATAGGCTGGGAAAGGCAAAATAAAATAGCAAAAAAGGCAGGAAAAGGCACTAGGTGTTGCAAAAAAGGCAAAAAAAGGCAAAACAAAATAGCAAAAAAGGCAGGAAAAGGCAAAAAAAGCAAAATAAGGCACCTAAAAGACAGAAAATAGGAAGAACAGTCAAAAAAATACATTTATATTACAAGTAAAAAGAGAAAAACTATGAACTAGTTTCATTATATGAAAAATTTGTACTTTGAATCTTTGACTATTTTATCCTTTCGGGTTTCTAACTCATAAAACTTTAATCTGTATAGTTGTAGTAACATTGAACCACAAGATGCATTTTGAAGTTTTCTGGCAGCATTTTCATTCGATTTTCGCGAAGAAAAGCCTTGAATGTACTAAATGTGCGCTCGACGTAAGTTGATACAAGTGGAGCCCAATTTAAATATGGAACGTTTGAAACGTTCATATTATCAGGAATAAGGGCGTTTTCCTCGCCCTTTATAATTCTATCAACACCCCTTATTGTCTCCAAGCCTTCGTTAGCCAAGCTAGCTAAGGTTAGCGGAAAAATATAAAGAGGATATAAAAGGTTAAATTAAAATTTTGCCATTCAAAAATGATTAACATCTTATGAACTACACAGCCGATTCAAAAAATAATGATGTCAAAATAAAGACAATTAATTTATCCATAAGTTGATGTACATAATTTATATTTTTCTACTTTAAATCCAAAAATACTAAAAAAATCAAAAATTCGTATATTTTCATAAAATAAAATTTTTAAACAAAATTTCATAATTATTGCAAAAGAAATTTATATTATTAAGAAAGTACAACTTAATGCTATATTCACCAGGCGCCCAATTAGTTAATTGAGAGCATTTCAGCAATTATTATACCTATAAGCCATTCTTTCTCTAATATCCACTCGCTTTGATTTTCTTTTATTTATGTGTATACTAGGGCATTCAATCCCGAAGCATTTTAGCAATCCCGGGATTTCGGGATTCATAAATTCAGGCATACCTAAAGAATACCGACCCTTGAGCTAGAGAAAAAAGAAAACGTGGACGTGGTGCACCCCTTTCTGCTGAATTTAATGGTAACCTTTTTTTTGGTGCAAATTGACAGGGGCGGCGCTAGGGGGGGCTAAACGTGGAATTTTCAACATTTTCAAATGCTTATATTTTGAAAACTATTGAACCGATTTTTAAATCATGGACACAGTTGGAAAGGTATTGAAGGACC
The DNA here is from genome assembly GCF_001687245.7 of Rhagoletis zephyria. Classification (NCBI taxonomy): domain Eukaryota; kingdom Metazoa; phylum Arthropoda; class Insecta; order Diptera; family Tephritidae; genus Rhagoletis; species Rhagoletis zephyria. Next base: position 16,028 of record NW_016163234.1, on the reverse strand, counting down.
TTTCATTCAATGTATATACCTATGTATATAATGCAAACATATTTTGAAAAAAAAATAAAAAAACGAAATTATCGCAATTTTTCATAAAAATGTATGTTTTTCGTAAAAAAATACGTAATTAACTATATTAACAAATCTGTTTGTCGGAAAGACCATAATCATACCTTTAATTTGGCTTTTATATAGTTAGGTTTAAGTACAACTACAGGCAGTGCAATAAAACAACTGTATTAATGTTATATGTTCTCTGCAAAAGGTGTTCAGCCCTTTTTATTTGTCAACACAGAAAGAAGAATTCTACGTAGTGATGGTTATAATCCCTAAGCGCGGCCGAAGGCCGCCTACGCAAAAAGGTGTTTTCTGTAAAAGGTGTTCTGTTTTTTATATATATTCAGTCATGGGCAGAGAACGATCACACGCTCAAAGAGCGTAAACATCGCGTGACGTATACAAGCAAGAGCGTAACGATGAGATCGTGGCAGCATGCAAATTGAATTAGGCACACTAACACATTCTCACTTCTAGCGAACGCTTGTTCGTGGTAGTGCCCACCTCTTGTTATAATCCCTAAGCACGGCCGAAGGCCGTCTACGCAAAAAGGTGTTCTCTGCAAAAGGTGTTTTGCCCCTTTTCTTTGACAACACAGAAAGGAGAATTCTACGTTGTGAGGGTTAAAATCCCTAAGCGCGGCCGAAGGCCTCCTACGCAGAAAGGTGTTCTCTCCATAAGGTGTTCAGCCCCTTTTATTTGGCAACACAGAAAGAAGAATTCTACGTAGTGAGGGTTATAATCCCTAAGCGCGGCCGAAGGCCGCCTACGCAGAAAGGAATTCTACGCAAAAATACTGTGGATAGCGTAGCTTGATTAATTATCCATTTAATTCTATAACTCAATCTTGTAACAAATAAGGTGATTAAACAAATTTTTTGTATATATTTCTTTAGTATTTTTTTATTTTTAATTAAATTTTTGTAAAAGCTAAAGAGAGTAAGACTTTCTATCGCGCGATTTTTTATTCTAAATTTTCGCCTGCGGTGCTCTTCCTTTTTCATATAAAACTATATAATTATATATATTTAGTCAAATATGATGTCCACAAGAATTTTTTGATACAAGTCATATATCAAATTAACGGTATTTTTGTGCTCTTTCTGGTAAACATATCTGCTAGTAATAGTTAATTATGTATTTTTTAAATAAAAACATACATTTTTATAAAAAAAATTGCCATAATTTCGTTTTTTACCTTTTCTCGCAACGTGTATACATTATATACATGGATATATATATCGAATTCCAACTGTGTCCATATTTAGAAAATCGGTTCAATAGTTTTCGAAATATAAGCTTTTGAAAATGTGGAAAATTCCACGTTTAGCCCCCCTATCGCCGCCCTGTCAATTTGAACCAAAAAAAAATATATGCCGTTAAAATACGGAAAAGGGGGCGGGCCACGCCCACTTTTTTTCTCTAGCTCAAAGGTCAGTATTCTTTAGGTGTTCCCAAATTCTAGTCCCGGGATCCCAAGATTTTTCGAGATTTCGACTTGATCACAACTTTTTGCATTTTACAGTAGGTTCGCCTTTTTCGAACCACACAGATTCATTGTCTCCACATTTGGCCTTAGGGGAGTATAATGCCCCTTATTAAAACAGTACGTAATTTGATTAAATATTTTTGTTCTAAAATATCTATGTACCTGTATTACTTATCAAAAACATATACCAAAATTTGCAGAAATCCTTTTCCAAAAAACGGCCAACAAAGTAAAATGAAGAACAACTCTGCCACACTGTAAAAGCTTGTTGCATTTTCAATTGCTAACAGATTTTTCGGTATTACACAGTTCTTACACAAAATATTTGAACAAGTACGGTTATTCAGGCAGGTTCATTCACAGGCAATTCACTTCTAAGTGCAAATGGCTTAATTTTGGTGTTCTGTTTCTCGTGTTTCATGTCAAATTTAATTTTATTTTCGTTTTCAACATCTCTTTCATTCTGTAAATTAATCAGTTAAAATTTCGGGATCCCGGAGCTGTAATCCCGGGATTTCGGGACATGGAAAAGTGTCCGGGTTCTCGGAATCCCGATATTCTGGATCCCGGAATTGAATGCCTTAGTGTATACACATACTGCATAGCGTTGCCAAATGTCCCGTATTTGCCGGGACGTCCCGTATTTTGTATTAAATTTGAAATTATTGATGATTTTGATCTTTCCAGAATTTTCGACAATTTCATTATTCATTATTCATTTCGACCTGTAAATTTCTACTCAACATGGCCTTGCTTTAACGCGGCTATTGTGAGTAGGTCATTAGCAAGCATTATTTCGTGCAACTTACCATTGATTTTTAGAACTTTTTGTTGAGGGTTTTGCGAATTTTCTTCCATCTAACGAATGAACAAAACTGACTTTTATATGGAAGAAAATGCGCAACACCCTCCACAAGAAAAATTTTAAAAAACCAATGGTAATTTTTAGGGACTTAAAACTTGCACTTTATCATACTAGCATTGAATGGACTATGTATAAAACCACATACGCGAAATCTTTCTAGGAAATCTAATTAAAAACAAAACGAAATTTTGATGGCATTTTTTAATTTTTAATTCGTTTTTGTGAACTTTGTGAGCTTTGAAACTTGTATTTATGTGGTATCTGATATAGACCGACCCATATTTTAAATGCAAATTAATAATAAATAAGTAAAGATAAGTTCCAACAGCATCATTGTGAATTTCGCTGCTATTATTTTGCCCGCAATTGTATCTCTTACTTTGTTTTTATGGTTTTGTCATTTATATTTCTACGTACATACATATTTTTGTATAAATTAAAATGCAGTCACATGAAATAAACGAAATGTATCATAAATTTATTTATTTGTCGGCCGCTGTGGTGTAGTGGTAAGCAGTGCGCGCTGGTCAAAGCAACATCGCAAAAAATATAGAAAAAAGGTTTTTTCTTAACAGCGGTCGTCCCTCGGCAGGCAATGGCAAACCTCCGAGTGTATTTCTGCCATGAAAAACAGCTCCTCATAAAATACAATCGCCGTTCGGAGTCGGAGTCGGCGTAAAACTGTAGGTCCCTCCGCTTTGTGTGACAACATCAAGGCGCACGCCACAAATCGGAGGAGAGCTCGGCCAAACACTAACATATGTGTAAGCACCAATCTATTATTATTATTATCATAAATTTATAACTAATCTGAACATTACTACGTTGAAATAGATCAGCTTTGTTAGTATATGGTTCGTAGTTGGGCTTTAAAAGCAAATCCTTTATTTCTCACTTGTCCCGTTATATTTTTTTAAAACCCGTATTTTTTAGACAAATTAAGCATTTGTCCCGTATGACTGAAAAAAAACTTTTGGAAACACTCACGGTGCAGCGAACAAAGGTGGCGCCGTCAGTAGTACTGCTACTTTGGTTTTGCCGATTTTGACAGTTGTGGTAACTTGTATATAAACCTTTGTTTACAAACCAGCGAAAGAGAAATTTGAATTATAAGTGAAAAATCAGTTTAAATCGTGTTAATTTGCAATTTGTGAGTGATTTTTGAGTTGAAGACTGCGTAAAAACTAATACAATGAAGTGCTGTGTGTTAAATTGCGACAACCGTCAAGATGCAAGAAGCGTAGATGCAAGTGTAGCGCTGGGACGAATCGGTGCATTTTGTATACATAGGGCACGGCAAAGCCGTTTTCGAAATGTTTCTCTATTATTATATTAACAGCATTTCCTCACAATGATTTTGTTTCTGCTCCACGCAGTTAACTAATCAGTCCCGCAGAAAACTGCAGCAGCCTTAATTGCAAAGCAATGGAGTGCACTAAAACGTTTGCTGAAGCAGCCTCAATTACAAAGCAATGGAGTGCACTAAAATGTTCACTGTTCTCTAATAGATTAGGTGAAAAATGCAATATTTTCGCATTTAGCAAAATTAAAACACGTTTTTCGCAGTAAAGTGAACAGCTTTGGCTGTTTCAACTCGTTCTTCTTTTCGCTCTATTCTTTGTTTACTTGTGGTACACAAATGTCAACGCCCAGGACGGCGCAATCTTGTATTCTATCATTCTTGGGCAACACTAATACTGCATGCGTTCTTCGGTACTCTTGATAATAGCTTTGTTTCTTTATTCATGATTTAATAGGGTCATTCATCAGAAGTAATAACCTTGATATTGGGATAAATTTATCATTTTGATAAATGAACTGCCAAACTTTGTATGGAAATCCATTTAATTTAAGTTTATCAATTTATCAAACGACTTTGGTGGATAATTGTATAAATTTTAGCAAAATTCAACCCTTAGAGGTTGCCAGGTAGTCGCTTTTGCTTCGAATACATAAAAGTAAATGAGCACAATGGACGAGGTAAGAATGAAATGCAACTAGCCATATAAGTTAAATAATAAACAGTTTTATGCAATTATTTACCAAGGTGCGTTGATGAACGAATGCGGATAAACAGATAAATTTAAGCAATATATCACTTTTATCACTTTAGATGATGACCCCTAATAATAATAGAAAGATTTATCAGTGTTGAGGAGAGCAGCACTGCAACCGCATAACTGCGTGTATTTTTATTTTTGAAATTTTTGCTGTTGGCGATTATACGCCTTGATTTGTTTATATATATATATCTCTACGGATGTAAAACTGCTGCTTTGAGCAAAATGTAAAAACTTTTTGAATTTTGTACGCCACCGCGTTGGCAACCCTATGCCAGCACGTTGTCAGCAAATGTAAGCTACGAGAAAAGGTAGCGAGTAGTGCTGACATATACCTTTTTTCCTTTTATATACTGGTTGAATTTGCTCGAAGAACATCTTGGTCGTCGTAAAAACTCTTTTTGTACAACGCTGACCGCCAATCTCGTGAATTTTTTAAGTTAATAATTATATCGCGGAGCGAAATTGAATTCGCTAAACCAAACAAAATTTGTAAACCTACCTGGCAATTGCCAAAATCTTTGAACTTTTTTATTTGAATAAATCAGTACCTCTGTACAATAATTGTAGACGGAACTACTCGTGTTTCACTTAAGTGCCTAAGGAAGTGGTGATTAAGTTACTGTGTGCTCGCACAGAAGAGAGGAAAGATTACCGGCGATTTGAGTCACAACAGGCGAACCCAGCAAGTCACCTGTGTCAGTAACATCGCTTTCCGTTCCATCAGCACAGAAGCCGCCTCCGCGGAGCAATTGGAAAGCGTACCCCAAACAGTGGTCCTTCGTCGCCTCTATTTGACACCAGCCCGCAACAGTCCAGGCGGATCATCGCAACCATAAGTACAAAAAATCAGTAAAGCCGTAAGTAAGAACCTCAATTCTTTTACTAACCCCACGGTAACATCTTATTAAAAATCGAATTAAAAAGTAAAGCACATATTTTCTCGCAACTAGACATCCCGCCAAAAGTGGTTACATCCCGCCAAAAGTTGAACCTACTGTATCTATGTACATACATAATATATAACACACGGTAAACCTCTTACATAGATACAGTAGGCCATCTCGCGAAACGGTCTCTCAAAAATAACCAAATCAATAGTGTTTACGGGTTTAAAATAAAATACCTCAATTTCTCGAAATAATTTCAGCTTAAAATTACGTTAAAATTAGTATTCGCTATCAATCTCTATCTATCTATCTATCTATCGCTATCTCTTTTCGTACACATTTATATTGGATACCCCAAATTGTATATAAATGTAGATATATTATTTACACACATACATACATATATGAAAATAAAAGCGGTGCGAGCGGTACAGCAAACATACATACATATGTACAATAAGTGCTTGAACAGTAGTACAAGGTTGGTTCAATGTGACATAAAATAATTAAAGTTTAATTAACCTCAAATCTCTTTCGGAACAAAGTATTTTTGGTTTCGTTTTCCTTTTTTGCATTCTCTTGCAATAACAAGTGAACCGATTTATATTCCTGTTCATTGAACCTCAATTCGCCTTACAGTATAAAAGCTCGGTGACATTCCCTTATGCTGTTGTAAAATTTCTGGCTTCAAGTATGAATAATTAATTCAATATCTCGGTGGTTGCAAAGTTTACTGGTACGATACCGAAGTTTCAATCTCTCCTAAGTTGCTCATCTTTCCGCAACTCCTCCTTCTTCGGCTCAAATTTTCTTAAGTCACAGTCCCCATTTCAACTCCAGCATTCGTGAATGTTAAACGTATGCGAAAGTGACAACACCAAAAAAAGCCCCAAAATGAGCGAAGAAGAGAAAATGCAAGGTTTTTCCACCGATTCTCAGCGACCAACGCGTTCAGCAGGAAAGTCCGCAAAAAACTGAAGCTACCCAACCCAACAGTGAAGTTTATTGCGGAGACTGATAACTTCATGGAATACTGCTCTAGGTTTAGAGCAACCCCGATCCAAGCCAATACTGAGTCTGCTCTACTTATAAAAGATAGAAACATTGACAAATTTTGGGATCGCGTACAAGATGCCCATGATGTAATTATTGAGACCGATAACAATGACCTTCCCGAAGACTTTAGAGCCTCCTCCTATAACAAGTATAGGTCATGTCTAATAACCTACGAAGACACAAAGGCCCAGATAGCAGACCAGCTGCAACTTATGAAACCAGCCAATATTCCCGCACCCCCCTCAACTGCACCCCAACCCAAAGAGAGTGGAATCACTCTAAAAGTCCCACCTTGCGATACCGAGATGTTTTCTGGGGGTTATGAACAATGGCCGTCTTTCCGTGACATGTTCACGGCGGTCTACATCAACCACCCAGAATTTACTCAAGGTCAAAAACTGTACCATCTAAGGTACAAAACCCAAGACAAAGCCGGGGAAATAGTAAGGCAATTGCCTCTGACCGACGATAGTTTTAATTTAGCGTGGGAAGCCCTTAAGTCTCGGTACGAAAATAAGCGAGTTCTCGTAGACAACCAGATCCGCATTCTCATGAACCTCAAACCCATCAATACGGAAAATAGCGAGGACATACAGAGACTACAATCTTCTGTTAACAACTGCCTCCAAATCCTTGCCACTCAGGAGGTCTCAACCGAAAGCAGGGATCCGATCCTTATATACATCGTCACCTCTAAACTCCCAGAAAACACAGTGTCTTTATGGGAACAATCTCTCAGTTCCAGGAAAGACCTTCCCAACTGGTGCCAGATGAACCAGTTCTTAACCACTCGCTATGAGGTTGCGGAGATTAATGGCGACCTCCCAAACCAAAACCCATGCCTCAGTCAAACAATTATTACAAACCCCCTACATATCAAAGCAGACCTCAATTTAAAACTCCTCAAAACCCTCAGAATAGGTCTCTATCCCATGTACAAGCTCACATGACAGAACAGCGAACAATGCACAAATGTCCAATGTGTAAACATTCGGGACATTCGCTGTGGAGCTGCCCAAAATTTCGCAAAATGACAACTCAGGAGCGCAGACAATTTATTAGAGAACACAAAATGTGCTTTAACTGCTTCTCTCAATCCCATCTAATAAAAGACTGCGCAAGTACCCAGACTGTTTCCATTGTCAGGAACGACATAATACGGCACTTCACGAAACCCCTAACTCTACGCCAAAAAGACAGCAGCAACAAAAAACCTCATCTCAGGTCGCAATGATAGCATCGACACAGTCCAACCTTCAAACCCCCGATGGAGAACAAGAAGAAGCCCCCTCGAGTTCGAATAGAACGAGAGTGCAGTCCTTTTATTCGGAGAATGAAAGCAAAATACTCCTCCCTACTGCAATTGTGGCTGTGGAACAAAGAGGTGAGCTCTTTAAACTAAGAGCACTCATAGACCAAGGGTCAGAACGGAGTTTCATCTCCACAAAAGCTCAGACCAGACTAGGGCTACCATGTCAAAGCTCGAGCTTTGAAATCTCAGGCATGGGAGGAAGAGTAGTCCAGACCTCTAACAAACTGTGCTCTTTAGTCCTAGTATCTACTGATTTGACGACAAAAATAAGTGCCCAAGCAATCGTTTTGCCACAGTTAACGAAAATTCTCCCTAGGTTCCAGCTAAGTCATCAGCAAAGAAATAAATGGTCTCACTTAACGCTAGCAGACCCAAACTGTCACTCCCCAAATCAGATAGACCTAGTAATTGGTAGCGATCTCATCCCGCAGATTATGCTCGAAGGCATAGAAAAACTATCTGAAAATCTGTTAGCCCAAAATACAATATTTGGCTGGATTCTGAGTGGTAAAATTCCCCAACAAATAGAATCATTCTCGACTCAAGTGAAGGAGACCTCAAACGAACATCTCAACTCCCAACTACGAAGGTTCTGGGAAATAGAGGAGGTTCCGAACCCCATATTCACTACCCCCGAGGATGAAATGTGTGAAAAGTTCTATAAAGCCACAACCACGCGCACAGTCGATGGTCGCTATATAGTACGCCTCCCATTCAAGCCGAGTTTCCCCACTGAAACCGCCCTAGGCCATTCTCGCTCCTCAGCTCTACAACAATTTCTCAGCATGGAGAGAAGTCTTCTCAAAAAAGGTGACCTTAAAACTCTGTATGATTACGTCTTGGAGGAATACGAAACACTCAAATATATGGAAGAAACTGATTCTTATGAAAAGTCCTCAGAAGGCAATTACCGGTCGTTCTACCTCCCTCACCACGCGGTGGTTAAACCCGAGAAACGAACGACCAAGGTACGAGTTGTCTTCAATGCGTCAAAGACTTCTGGTTCTGGGTACTCTCTTAATGACATTTTATATACCGGACCAACTCTCCAGCCTGCTTTGATGCTTCTCATTCTAAAATGGAGGACTTATAAATTTGTATTCAATGGGGATGTCGAAAAAATGTATCGACAAATAATGCTGCACGATGACGACCAAGATTTTCAGAGAATACTATTTCGTTCTACCCAAAATAGCCCCATTCGGGACTATAAGTTGAAAACGGTCACATTTGGTGTCAACTGTGCGCCCTATCCGCCATTCGCACCCTTCACCAGCTCTCCCAAGACATAGAAACTACATACCTCATGGCCGTGCCCATACTGAAGAACGATACATACGTAGACGACATTCTTTCGGGCAGCCATGACCTACCCACAGCTACCGAATCTCTCGCCCAAGTAACTCGGCAGGCTTCCCATTGAAGAATATTACCGCTAACCATCCTGAAATCCTCAGAAGTATAAATAAAGAGGACCTGCTTGATACAAATTTCCTCCAGTTCGAGGAAGCAAGGAATTGTTAGGAATTCAATGGAACGCTCTCACTGATACGTTCTCTTATACGATTGATTCCATCCCGGCCTCATCCGCAAATACGAAGCGCCAAATTCTCTCCTCGGTCGCCAAACTTTTTGACCCGGCAGGATGGGTTACGCCGGTAATGATTCAGGCAAAAATTCTTCTACAAGAGCTTTGGCTTGATGGGACTGATTGGGATGAGCAGGTAAAACCCCTCCGTCTTATCAAATGGAACCAATTTGCCAACAATCTACAGGCAATCTCCACTATTCAAATACCTCGCTGGGTAGATTATATGCCAGATGAACAGTCAGAACTGCATGGCTTCTGCGACGCCTCGGAAAAGGCTTATTGCGCCACTATTTATGTCCGCACCATACACGATACTCGTGTCTCCTCTCACCTTCTAGTAGCCAAAGGAAAGGTAGCGCCTCTCAAGACAACAAGTTTACCACGGTCGAACTGTGTGGAGATCTCCTTTTAGCAAAACTTGTAGCAGTCGTCCAATCTCACCTTAATCTCTCACCAAATAAGCTCAACCTCTGGTCGGACTCCGAAATTGTTCTGGCATGGCTCGAAAAGCCGCCTCACGCCTGGAAGACCTTCGTAGCCAACCGCACCGCACAAATAATCGATCTAGTCGGAAATGCTACATGGCGACACGTATGTAGCAAGGAGAATCTCGCGGATATGGGCACCAGAGGGTGTAAACCGCTAGACTTGGCAGCTTCCTCCCTATGGTGGAACGGTCCGACTTGGCTAACGAATCCCCCCGAGGCATGGCCGAAGTCTTCACGCCGACAAGTCATGCCACCAGAAGTGCGCAAGGTCGAAACGCTCCACGCCGCCGCAGAAAATATCGACGCCCTAGACCGATTCTCGTCGTTTTCCCGTGTTCTTAAGGTCATGGCGTATGTTTTCATGTTTATAGACCTATTAAAAGATCGAGCCAGGCATAATATGCCCACTAATCCCAGTTCGCTAACCCACGAAGACCTCCGCCAAACAAAAAACCGTCTTATAGCCTTAACGCAATCTCGCTACTTCTCTAGCGAAAAGGGACGATTATTAAATTCCATGATCATTGACAAACGAAGCTCCTTGCGTATCCTCAACCCATTTTTGGACAAAAATGACTTGCTCAGAGTCAATGGTCGCTTAGCTCACTCCTCTTTGAGCTATAATGAGCGACATCCCGTCATAATCCCAGAAAAATCCCGATTCGCAGTTCTTTACGTGCGATTTCTGCACGAGCTACTGCTTCACGCAGAAACGCGTCTCATACAGCAATGTTTAGGCAGGAATTCTACATCCCACGGCTGAAACCCCTCATCAAAAAATGTATATATCAATGCAAAATCTGCACTCTCCATAAGCAGCAAAACCGCTCGCAAATCATGGCAGCCTTGCCTCCGGAACGATGCACCTATGCTCCGCCTTTTACCGCCACCGGTGTTGATTTTGCGGGGCCTTTTCAAATAAAGGCCTCTTTGCTAAGATCACACACCTTAGTAAAGGGCTACGTGGCCGTTTTTGTGTGCTTCTCTGCAAAAGCTGTTCACCTTGAGCTGTGCTCAGACCTCACAACCAATGCGTTTCTCGCAGCCTTTTCTCGCTTCGTTGGACGTCGTGGATACCCCGCAAATATGATGAGTGATAACGGCAAAACCTTTATAGGTGCCAAGAGAGCCACCGAAAAGGAGTTCACCGCATTTCTCACGGAAGTGTCCCAAGAAGTCATTTACAAGTACTCACCTCAAGGCATCAATTGGAAATTCATTCCCCCCGGTGCTCCCCACATGGGTGGTTTGTGGGAATCTGCCGTCAAAAGTTTTAAACTGCACTTCAAAAGGGTTGCCGGAACTCACAAATTCACCTTTGAGGAATTCACCACCCTCTTGGTAAGAATAGAAGCAGTATTAAATTCCCGACCTATTTCGCCACTATCGCAAGACCCTTCCGAGTTAACCGCTCTCACACCCGGCCATTTCCTCAGAGGTGCTCCTCTTTTGGCCGTCCCTGAGGTGAACCATGAAGACCTGTCTTTGACCAATCGGTGGGAAAAGGTAAAAATTCTACATCATCATTTCAGCAGACGTTGGAAAGAAGACTATCTAAAAGACCTCCAAAAAAGATACAAATGGAAAAATCGACAATTAGACCCCAAGGTCGGCGAGTGCGTTCTCATAAACGACGACACCCTTCCACCCACGGAGTGGCGTCTAGGACGCATAGAAAAGGCGTATCCCAGGCCGGATGGGCACATACGCGTCGTGGACGTTCGCACTCAGACCGGTATTCTCACACGACCCCTTGTGAAGCTATGCTTCCTTCCCACTGAGGCAAATCTCCCATCGCTCACAGACCCCGAACAACCATCAAAATAATACTGGCCTACCTTCTTGCTACCACTTAAATCCCTCTTCCCGCTCAGACCGCTCCCCCACCGCTATAATGCACCACTTAGAGTACGGTCGCCACATACCAAACTACACTCGTATAAATCAAATCTAATATTCGCATCACTAAAGTCCCCCGTAAACCCATATTTTCAGATCGCTATTGATCAAGCACCTCAGCCGGCACCACGTCGATTCCTCCGGTCGGAGATAGCTGCCGCCACTAACGACGCAACTGAGTCGCACAAGTCGACTGAGCCGGAAGAAGAAGATTACCAGCGATGCCGCATATGCAAACATCACCACGCCCTACGTAAATGCCCCCTGTTCAGGGGGATGCAGCCGCAGCAGAGGTGGCTACTGGCACGCACACACAAGTTTTGTGTAAATTGTTTGGCGCTTTCACACGCCACCAGTGAATGCACCTCCTCGGCTAGGTGCCGAACTTGCGGCCTATGACACCACTCACTCCTGCATCGCCAGAGGTCATCATCTGACGCACATCGCTCTGGCCAGCTGTCTCCATCTCCCCGGTCATCTAAGCTACACCGTCAACCAGCAAGCAGAACTATACGCCCAGCCGCTCGTCATACCGCTAGACAATCGCTCCCGCCGCCCACCATCCCTCGCCGCAACGTCCGCCACACTACTCAGGGGCTGCAGACCGCCACCTATAGAGGAAAGGTGACCGAACTTTTGGTCCAGGATGCTATACGAACACTTAATGAACTGAAAGAGGCTCTATCCGCTGACCGCGCCTAGGGCGGCCACGATGTTGAGGAGAGCAGCACTGCAACCGCATAGGTTAGGTTAGGTTAGGTTAGAGCGGCTGCCCCGCGCAGAACGCGGATACCACTGGCCGAAGCCATTTGTTTCTTTCCCTCCCTTAGTAATTGAACCACCGAGTGCGTTTTATATAGCACAAAAAGTCGAGAACGTTCGCCGAGTTCAAATCGGCTAAACAATCTACAAAGTACTTGTTGAAGGATTGGTTGGACAGGGCGGGACAGTGGCAGAGATAGTGTTCGATGGTCTCCACCTCCTCCTCGTCTCTGCAACTGCGACAGAAATCGTTGGTGAGGTATCCCAACCTTTTCCCGTGTGTGCCCATCAGGCAGTGTCCGGTGATTACCCCGACTACTAATCTGAGAGAGGAGCGGTCCAACCGCAACCGCATAACTGCGTGTATTTTTATTTTTGAAATTTTTGCTGTTGGCGATTATACGCCTAGATTTGTTTATATGTATGCATATATATATCTCTACGGATGTAAAACTGCTGCTTTGAGCAAAATGTAAAAACTTTTTGAATTTTGTACGCCACCGCGTTGGCAACCCTATGTCAGCACGTTGTCAGCAAATGTAAGCTACGAGAAAAGGTAGCGAGTAGTGCTGACATATACCTTTTTTTTCCTTTTATATACTGGTTGAATTTGCTCGAAGAACATCTTGGTCATTGTAAAAACTCTTTTTGTACAACGCTGACCGCCAATCTCTTGAATTTTGAAGTTAATAATTATATCGCGGAGCGAAATTGAATTCGCTAAACCAAACAAAATTTGTAAACCTACCTGGCAATTGCCAAAATCTTTGAACTTTTTTATTTGAATAAATCAGTACCTCTGTACAATAATTGTAGACGGAACTACTCGTGTTTCACTTAAGTGCCTAAGGAAGTGGTGATTAAGTTACTGTGTTTTCGCACAGAAGAGAGGAAAGATTACCGGCGATTTGAGTCACAACAGGCGAACCCAGCAAGTCACCCGTGTCAGTAACATCGCTTTCCGTTCCATCAGCACAGAAGCCGCCTCCGCGGAGCAATTGGAAAGCGTACCCCAAACAATCAGGAATAAAACAAGGTTTTAGAGCTTCGTGTATTAACGCTTTAATTACTTCACTTGATCGCAGCATACAAAGGACTAACTGAAGGAATGAAATGTAATTAAGAACAATGATTAAGTAGAATGTTAATAAAGAACAAGTCATGGTTGCATAAAATAGTATGAGTACAATAAATAGTATTAAAAAAAATTACGTTGGTAGTTGAAACTACATCGCTGCGCCAACACCTCGCCTCGAAGTAATGAGACTACTTGCCATGTCTAACGCTGCTGAGCATTTACAATGCTTAACGCTGCTTAAACTTTTTGTGAAGACATCTGCTGGCATATCTTCAGTCGGAATATACGTAAGCGCGATCTTTCCGCTTTGGTATCATTCTTTAACGAAATGATGGCGCACGTCGATGTGCTTCGTGTGCGAGCTGTAGCCTAAGCAGTGAATGAGTTTTTGTGCTCTTTGGCTATCATTGAATAATGTTACATTTTGACAGCATATACCCAAGTCTTTTAAAATGCCTTGGATATATATTGCTTCTTTCGTCGCTTCTGTCATAGCCATGTACTTGGCTTCGGTGCTAGAAAGTGCGACGGTGCGCTGTTTCCGCGCCTCCCAGCTTACTGCTGAACCCGCCAGTACGAACGCGTATCCGCTGTACAATCGCCTATCGATCAAGTTCGCATCCCAGTCTGCATCGACCACGCCGTAGAGTGCTTTGTTGTTTTGTGTGTAGAGAAGACCATAATTTCTGGTGCCGTTCAAATACTGTAGAATTCGCTTTATAGCATTCCAATGCTGCTCATTGTAGTTTGTGTTAAACTGCTCATGTAATTTACTGCAAAAGCTATGTCTGTTCGTGTGGTAACTGCTAAGAATATGAGGGCACCTATTAGCCTTTGGTAGGGGTACCTTGCCATGACTTCTTCATCGATTTCAATCGGTTTTTCAATTTTAGAATTTATCTCCAGAGGTGTTTTTACTGGTTTACGTACGGTCATTTGGAAACGTTCCAGTATAGTTTGAAAATAACCCTTCTGCATCAAACCAATTTTGTGAGAACCCAAGTTTTGCTGGAAGTTAACGCCTACGCAACGCTTTACTGGACCAATATCTTTCATCTCGAAATATTCGCTTAACGATTTTTTCACGCTTTCGAGCTATGTCCTGTCGTTTGATGCTAGTAATAAGTCATCTACATATATAGTGATTATATCTGTTTACCCTTTTGTTTGGTAAAAAGACATGTATCTTGCATCGCAGCCTTCAAACTAAGCTGCTTTAATTTAGTTGTTAAGCGGTTATACCACATAAGACCCGACTTTGCTTTTTCAGCAGGCATACAGGGTTCTGCTTCTGCAACGCCGCTAGCCACTCGTTAGTCGGTTTTTCGACGTTTTTATAACTGGCTCACCTGTTTTTATTTTGTTTAAAACTTCCACTAGCATTTCTGGAACTTCTATGTATACAGGTTCTTCGAGCTCTCCATTGAGATTGATGGATTTCAAAGTCCGTTTCAGCTGCCAAAGTTGCAAGCAAACGGATTGTCGTAGAGCGTGCTACCGGTGAATAGGTATCGTGGAAATCCTCCCCTTGTCGCTGAGTGTAGCCTTTGGCCACGAGACGCGCTTTTTTCTTACCATTTTCTTTGGTTCGAAATACAAAGCGGCTGCCGGCTACTTCGCGTTGGTGTGGCTTATCGACGATGTTCCAAGTTAGGTTTGAAATTAATGCCAAATACTCGTCTTCAATAGCCTTTTTCCATTCTTCTGCATCACTGCTAGCATTCCCCGAAGAGATTTTGGGGAGTGTTGCTGGGGTGACAGTCATTGGCCAGATATAAATCTGGGTCGTTCCGGTTACGTAGACCCGACTGTCGTGTCTAACTTATCGTCTTCATATTCGGTGTCACAATTGCTTTCCAAAGTCTTAACATTTTTATCTGGATGCTAAATCTTTTTCGGTCTTCCTCGCAAGCCCGTCTTTAACTTTTTCGGACGACCTTTACCGCGTTTGGCGTTCTTTTTACCAATTTCACCTTCGCTCGCTGAATTGTCACTTTCTTGTGGGGATATCGGTAATTTAGTCGGGCTTATTTCGATTTCCATTTTATCACTTTCAAGTTCAAATATCTCTTCGTATTTGTTTTTAAATCCGGGTTCATCTATAAACTTCACATCACTACTAATTATTATATGTCTTTTGTCTTTAAACCAGAAACGGTACGCTTTAGATTTTTTCACCCTGCGTTTTTGGCACGTTCTCTTTTAAAAAGTCTTCGAAAATCCTGGTGCATTTACACGATGACTTTTTCTTTGCGCCGTTTCTTGCGTACTTTTGACATTTAGGCGTAAAATCTTCTTTGGTCAACTCTTTCGTCCTCATTTTTAAAGCGGAGGAATCGCGAACTCAAAGCAAAAATACGAAAAAATGAACCCGCTAAAAGCGGAACGTCAAAAAAACCCCTCGATTTCGCTCACCGTGCGTGCTTGNAATCGCGAACTCAAAGCAAAAATACGAAAAAATGAACCCGCTAAAAGCGGAACGTCAAAAAA
>NW_016163233.1:35725-37721 GCF_001687245.7 Rhagoletis zephyria | reverse complement strand
ATTTCGTATGCACAGTTTCCATATGCACAATTTCAGGGTGCCAAAAAAATCACAACAAATTTCTGAAAGTCAGCATAAATTTAACAAAGTATGAAAACGCACGCCAAACTGAGTTTCCTTATTTAGAAAAAGTGAAAATAGCATATTTTCGCTGATGAGCAGAAAATTTAATTCAAAATCGAGTGTTAAATTGCTACATTTTCATTTGGTCAATTAAAAAATTATTTAACCGCTTAAGTGCAAATTAATTTAGAAATGCAACATTGGCCAATTTTCGCATTTCAATTTGCCAGCATTTATGGACTTCTACTGCATTAAACTGAAATAACTTTTTACGCACGTACATACATATGCACATTTGTTTTTTTGTTTTGTATGTGGATTTGTATGAATTTTCAGCAAAACGCATTATGACTGCTGTCATAAAAACAGGTTTTAAAGTTCACACAAAATGAGTTCAAATGTGGTTGAAATGCAATTACGCTAAATTAATAATTCATTAAAAAGAAAACAACAACCCAATAACATAATTGATTAATGATGAACTTTAGTTTAACGTGTGGCGTTAAATGTGAAATTTCAAAGGAAATACATGCACATATTACCTACGATCACTGAATAGTAAACATAGAAGTTGAACCAAAGGCCTCCAAAGCCTTAACAGCATTCTGGTAATGTAAACACGTTTTTGGTAAAAAAAGCTAGAGAAATCCAGTATTCAACTATGAATCTGTGGTGTGATGGAGCGCAGAAACTCAATCAATAATGTGGAGAAGCTGCTTGCCAAATTTCAAAGAACGCTCGAAGTTTGCTCTACCGGAGATTTACTCACAACACCTGGGGCTGCTTTGGATGCATTTCCATACCTACCATGTTTGTATGTTTTTATCCGCGACGGGACCCTTAAGGTCACCTTTAGGTTTAAAAGAAATGGCTGCTGCTTGACTTGAATGTCTTTTTAGTGGCACAGTGTCCGGATCTGGAATCTATATCGAAAGTAATCGGAACAATCTTCACTTCTCTCGAGAGGAACATTAGAGTGTTAAAAAAAAAGTTTTTGGATCTCCGATAAGTCGTGGGATTTCGTATATTTGATTAAAAAGAAAACTCCTGCTGCAATATCGGCTTGAAAAACCTAAATTTAGAGATCGCTTGAAATTTTAATTTTTCACCAATTTGGAAATTTTGTGTAAAAGGATTTTTCGATATTCTTTGCAGAAAAGCAATGTGGTTTCTACGAGTTGTGGATAAATATGAGTTTTTTCAGATACATATGTATGTCGACTCCTGCGCCACCTATCGAATTAACTCATCCTTCATGTTGGGTTCTGAGGTTTCAAGTCTCAGGTCCATCATGAAGTTGTTTAAAAATCGGTTGCAAGATTTTACCCAAACAAGCATTGTCAGTTAAATAAAAGCTAAAAAATGTAATTTTGGTGAAAGTTATAAAATTGATGAAACTTTATAATTCGCAAGAGCAAGAAAACCCTATTTAACTTTATACAGAGCATGAGGTATGTACGTGTATAACCAATTTTCATAAGGGCTTTTCGCGTTTTAATTTATCGAAATTGCCAATGTAGGCAACTGTTGCATGCAACAATCAATGGCCAGCGGAAAATATCCTGCCATCTAGCAAACAAAGTGCGCTATGCAAACAATAGCTAAAACACAACAATTTTGTATGCATAACACTAGCAACAACAACAAAGAACAACAGCAGCGCGGTGTATTCGACATTCGACATTCGTTATTTGCATTTTTAGTCAACTGGCAAATGGTAGTGGTTGCAGGGCGAGCACAGTTAATAGGTATTCATCCACCAAACGCCCCCACCCACCCAACTCACGGCTTTCCTTTGAAAACGTAAACAAAATATTCGCGAATTTAAATTCATTTTGCTGTTCGCGCTTGGTTCTTCTAGTATTGCACACAAACATAGGCCATTACTCAAATATGCTAGTCGGTGATTAGCATTCACGCACACTCATGCACA
>NW_016163233.1:0-33457 GCF_001687245.7 Rhagoletis zephyria | reverse complement strand
GACGGACGGACAGACAGTCACCGCTTAATCGATTTCTCTTTTCATTCTGATCATTTATGTATACATTTGTCTATATCTATCTCGATTCGTTTTGCCTGTTACAAACAACCGTTATGTGAACAAAGTTATAATACCCTTGTGCACAAGTGCGCTCGGGTATAAAAAGTCAAAATACATAACACAAACTACCCGTAGTTGTGTATGTAACGTATACGCTCCGTAGCACCATACAGATTCAGCTTACACGTTTACTCGCAGACCTTAACTTATAAGTCATCTACATATATCTATATTAATCTATAGTAATTATATAAAGAGAAGTCCCTTTTTTGTAACAGGTAATCTTGCGAACGGCAGGTTCGCTTTTCATGAAATTTTGCATATGAATAGCTTTCAGCAGCCTCCATGTCAAAGGCAAAAACAAAAGTATTTTTTTCCGAAAGGTGGCCCGGGGACCGATCTATTCGCAAAAATCTTACTTATGGTCCGATTTGCTTGAAATTTGTTACGTAAGTAGCGTTTTGCCAAGATTAACTTATAGGATCTTTTTTCCGGGAAGTGGAACAGGGACTGATCCATTCGCTTGAAATTTGACACGAGGTAGCTTATTGCCTGGATATTGGATTGGATTTCTGTGGACCAATGATACTCCCACATTTTGAAATTGCCACCAACTATACTATACAGATTCAAGGACGATGCACCATCGCATCGGATCATTGTAGCAGCAAGAACTTCTTCACTTCTTCTTCATTAGGTTTTGTTACCACGGAAATGGAGGATATATCTTCTGACGACCACAAACCAAACGTGAACGTCAATTTTAGGTGAAAAAGTTGGACCAAATGTTAAAAAAAAAATTAATTTTAGGCGGAACGGAGTTCGCCGGGTCTGGTAGTATTAAACTTAATTAAATATTGGCGTGGAATATCTTTCTACAGTACACTTCACGAATATATACATATATATTAACTTCTTCTAGTATATAACAATTTCAGAATAAATTTCAAGTGTGCGAATAAAAATTGTAAAATTAGAATTCTTGTTTCGCAAATCATAGTCATCTTATATTCATTGTAATTATTTTCATTAGTGGCACGCTAGTTTTATTACTCTGGATTGATCCGTTTTGGAAAGAATAACATTTTCACCGTTTAATGTTGACATTTCGAAGTATCTTAAACTTTTGAAACGAAAAAATCGTTAAATTTCCAAAATTATAAAATAGCTGCGGCAAATATTCTGCATGCTGTCATTTTTTTTTAACTTGGTGGCACGCTCTTAGAACTTCCCAGATATGCCGTACTTGACGCCAACTTTCATTGCCTCTAATATGAACATTCTATTTGAAAACTTCCCAAAGCAATTATGATTTTTTCGAGCGACAATGAAAAATTTAGTAATTTCGGTACTTCTTTACCAAAATAAACGCTGTAAGGCAAAAATAATGCTTTAGAGTTTTTTCTGCCGTTAACACTAAAAAAAAACTCGTGAGATTCGCCATATAGTCGATTTTCTGGATGCAGATAAACACTTGGGCATTGCATTTTGGATCATTTAAAATATGGATATGAATTTAGGTTATTTTAGATAAAGATATATTTGTTTTTATTTTTGTTTTTGAAGGGACACAAATATTTGGATATTTAAAATAAATGGATATAAATTTTATAAGCTATATAAGCACTAATTTAATCTTATAATTTTTTACTTTTATTATAATTTGAAACTTTTCTATATTGACTACAAAAAATTTTGCCAAATAAAACCCTTCTAGTGTCTTATTCACAAAAAATTTAATATGTACTTAGGTAATTTTCGATAATAGCCTTTTACTTTGGCTTTAAAACTAAATAGTAAGTTAAATTGGTATTAAATCATGAAAAAATCATATTCTACAACAACAATAATTACATAACTACTGCTAAGTGGCTCATGTATCTAATCTTTGTATAACCCATGTCGAATCCCTTACTAAAGTAAGTAAGTAGTAAGGATTACTACAGTAAGTAGTAACGATAAGACATGGATTACACAAGAATTAGAGACATGAGCCATACGACAGTGGTAAGAGTTTTTATTTTTTTAATTTTGATTTTTGAATTGTGCCGTTATAGCAGGAGACCATCGATATGTAGATGACTTCAATTTGAAGTCCATAATTAGAGATCGCCGAAACAAAAGTGTCTTCTTATTTTTCAAATTGTCGAATGTACATACATACGCACATATATTGAAAATTCATCAAAACAAACAATTTCAAACAAAATTATGCTCAATTAAAAATAATTTCCATATTGAGCATTTTTCAACCACTGAAAATAAATTGCTCTTGTATTTATTTGTGCATACTTAATAAATAAATAAAAAAACGTGAAGAGCTATGTAGTCTTTACGCTTTATTTAGATTTTAACAATTTTAGATTTAATATATGCGACTTATACAAACTTCGAAGGTTACTCTCGAATTAATGCGAACTCATTTTTATTCAGAAAAGAATTTCTTAGTGCAGTAAAATAATTTATACATAACTACATACATACATATGTATACTAGAATTTACCAGAAAATGCTTTCCACTGCTCCCGCCCTGAGTTCACAGCTGTTTCGTTTACTAAATTTTGTTGATAAAAAGCTGCTCAAATTATGCCATTCGTATTTTTGAATGAAAACATCATCATAAGGAATTTAAATATAGCAAATAAATATAAACTTAAGAAAAAAAAGCAACAACGCTACATAGCTACAAAGCTTTTATTCTACACAGCAGGTAAGTACTCCAAATAGGAAGTACTTCCCAACATATGTACATATGTATGTATATTTGCATTTATTTCAGATCATTTGCATATATTAGCTACTAAAACACAACCATCAGTGTATTATTTTTGTCATTTTGTGTTGAACAAACAAAAATGCAAATGTCAAACAAATCGAATGGAACCTGAAGTGAATTTAGAAATAATTTTCAATTGAGTGGCAGCAACATCCAGAAAATTAGGGTGGACGATGGAAGGGCTCAAAAGAAGGCAAAAGACATAAAAATAAATATGAATGATTGAAAAACAATTGATTGTTGTACGTTGTGCTTTTGCCTTTTGATAGACACTTGTGTGACTTTGCTGTATCCTGCATGAGCTTTCTCTCACTTTTTTTTTTTTGCTATATTTTTGTTTTTAATTTACATATTGTCATCATTTGTTTACTTGCTGTTACACGGGCAAATGGCAAGTGTTTTGCTGGCAAGGGATGAATTAATAAAACCATACAGTCTTTTTCATACGAAGAACTTTAACTCGCTTTTTTGTACAACTTCAGGCAGCTTGACTGCTTTTGTTTGCTTTGTATGCTAACAACAATTTGAATAAAATTTTGCAAATTTGTTATCATGTAATTTTCCTACGTTTTTCCACGCACGCATTCGCTCCCCCACGCACACTTATCCGAGAAAGTTTAACATTATTCGCGCTTCTTCTGGATTTTTCCATTGTCGTTAGAGTAGCTTGATAAAACGCTTCGCCTGTACTTCCTGCCTTTTCATTTTAAAATAAGCGCTGCTAATAACATTGTAACGACGGTTGACCTACATAAATAAACAGCCATAAGTTTGTAGCTTGATAAAAACTTGCAATTAAATTACAGACGCGTTTTAAATAGCCATAGCAGATGGAGTGGAAGAACTGTGGTATGCCGGAAAACCGAATCAAATTTCCAAATGAAGGGGTAGGGAGAGACAGGCGGGCATGCGAAATCAGATGAGTACCTCTGAAAACTTGGGAAACCAAATGAAAGAGAATCTAGCTCGTCCATTCTCAATACCTGTCGGGAAAAAAATGTCGTCCCCAACCTTTATGGCATTTTCAGCAAACACTTGGTTGTTTTGCTGGTATCGGCGTAACGCCAACAGTTTTCAGGAGCCTTATTCGTGAGAATCGCCCTATAATTGCTACTGGTTCGCAGTTTGCCCTTTCATCAGCCAATGCGTTGCCCGGAACACGACGCCACCCCGGTATCCACATAAGTTGGAGCTCGTTCCATTTTGAAACGGAGTTCAGTCTCAACTTACAATCGTGAACTATTCTTGAAGAGCGGTTTCCAAGACCATTAAAGCAGCTTGATCTAATGTCAGCACCGCCTTTCACCAATTATCCGGTCTTGTGAGGACTGCTCATTGAAAGACTATTAACATTATATCTAAAGCAGCAAAGCGTCTGAAGTTACGCTTCCGACTCAATCCAGCTCCAGTTCCATTTTCAGTCTTGCAGCAGTCAGTGCCGACACTTCTTACATAGTTCCTCAGAATAAAGTCTGAATCTCTCCATTGTTCACTTGTAAAAAAGCTAGCTGCGTACTTTCTTCCAGAAAAGACACCAGGTATCCGTTCGTCATTAGGGGGCCTTAAGCAAAGAGTATTCCTATCGCAACCGCCTAAACAACCCTCAGCATGCGAAAATCCGGATGTCCAAATGCAGGCGTTACCGCGTCTTCATGGCTTGCTCTTGTGTAACGAAATCCAGTTTTAGCCAATTCAACAAAGCTTAAGAGGAGCCGCCAATGTACACACACTTGCTACTCGGAAAACGGATTTCCAAGAGAAAATTTCAAGTGTGGGTGGTAGCGTCCTGGTACAGGATCCATCAGATTTTCTAAGAGAGCCAAAATAATATAAAAAAAATATAAAATAATGAAAAGCTTTACAAAAATATTTAAAGAAAATCAGGTGAGAAAAAAATTCTTTATGAGAAAGTTTCACAATTGAGTGCACAAAGGATTCAGACTCTTTACGAGGGAAGAAAGGAGCTGAACTGAAGATGAATCAATTAAGGGTAAAAAGAAAAATGGAAAGGGGAATTTTAATTAGTTTGTGCAAAACTATGTACAAAAAAAAAATTTAATGCATATTGTATACCCAGTCGACAAAATGAGGAGCCTTTCTAAATAAACGCCTTCACAACGCCTTCTCTTTGGAAACTTGATTAGAAGATCTTCCAAAAGCGCTGCCATTCGAAGGCAGACGTGGAGGTGTGTTTCCAAGGCAACCAACTTCTAAACCCCCATAAATCACAAGGTGAACCAACATCGTGGAGAAATATTTAGTTGAACTTGCCTTATTTAAAAATTCCTTATTTTTTGTTTCTTCTTTTATTTTTGCATTTCTTACAAAAAAACCTTTCTGAACACCAGAACGCTCCTGAACCCCTAATCACATAAGTGGACGAGTGATTATGGAAACGACGTGTAGCAGCATGTTTATGCCACAGCCATATAAGGAGTGCCGGTGGGGTAGTGCACACATGCCCCCATACTCCTTATCAATTTCGGGATTAATGAAGCTGCAATTTAAATTTCCTGAAATGTGTCGTAAACTGAAGCAAAAAAACGAAAATCGAATTTCTGCTAATGGCAAGCATTTAAGAAATGATGGACAACGAGAAAAATTGCAGTAGCCAAAAAACTCACAAAACGGCAAGAGAAAGGAATTAAAGCTTTTAAGCAAGTCGAGAAATGAATTTTTTTTTTGTATATGTACGAGTACATATGTATGTAACTACATATATATGATTACTGTGAGAAACATAGAGCAGTAAAAGATTTGCCAAGTTTTCGATCTGCCCGATTTGTAAACGAGATAATTGGGAAACTTTTTGGTGTTACACGAAGAACGCTGCGGTCTGTGAATTTAAAACTTTGAAAACCCCACAAAGTATGTAGCAGTAAATGGCAAACACACACACACACACACACATACACAATAACTACATGTAGCCAGTGTTGCCAGAAGTTTTCCAGAGAAAAGGCTAAATGGGCAAAAAAATAATAAACCAACACCAACATATAAAAAGTAAGCTAAAAAAAGAAAAATTTTTGAGATGATTCCTCCCCATTTTTCTGTAAACAGCTGTGACAATGACGATTCGGTGTGATATTTACACCCACCGCGTGAAACCCTATAATTTAGAATCCTCCCAATACACTCACCAAAGAGAAAGTACTCCCACTTGTTACCCGATGAAATCAACTCGAGCGTACCTTTCTTTACCAATATATCCACAGCGCGATTCGTAGCAATATCAACAAAAAAGCTAGAAGCTAAATAGGATTTTTTCTGGCTAAACTCAAATAAAAAAAAAATAAATCTAACCGGAAAATCTAAAATGGCAACACTCCTCGTAGCAGGGGCTAAGCTATGGAAGAAAACACATGCACTGCACAAAGTTGATGTGATAAGCAAAGCGCAAGAGCAAGTTGAGCTTGCGCAGCGCATGTGGCATGCCTCAGTAAGTGCGTTGAATGTAAAAGTAGTGAATTAAATGTAATCGAGTATCAGCGGCACGCAGCGATGGCTCGCTCACTCACGCACTTTCGGCTAATTAAATGTAAAGTGAATTTGCCTGAAGACTGCAGCAGCGCATAGCTATGTGGCAGAATGTTAATAGGTTGCGGTTGCAAGGCTGCATCCTGTTGTAATTGTGCAGATGAAGTGAATGAGGCTGAAAGAAGTGCGTAATTAAAAAAAAAAAGCCGCAAAAAGATTTTATGCCAGAAATACAAATTTTTAATAATAGTGTAAGGCTTAAAATTACAAGCCAGAAATAAAAATTAATTAACTTTTTAATTTAGTTATTAACAAACTGTGTAGCGACAGCAACTTCCGCCAGTAATTATAATTATCATTGCAATGACATTAGAATTGTAATGGGAATACTGATACTTAGTAGTGGTTGTATATAGTAATGGTAATGCTAATGGTATTGATAATGGTAATAGTTATATTGTTGGTAATAGGAACAATGACCATTATAGTAATGGTAACGGTATTGGGTAAGGTATTGGTAATGGTAATCATTCTAGGTGTGGTAATTATAATAGTGACTGTAATGGTAATGTTGACGTTAACGCTAAAGCTAACGTTAATAGTAATGATGATAATAATGGTACTGGTATTTGGTAAGGTATTGGCAGTTGTAATGGTTATAATGATGGTTATGATAATGGTATCGGCAGTGGTATTGGTATCTAATGACAGTGGAAATGGTTACAAGTTGATGGTGCTGGTAATGATGACGGTAAAGCTTACATTGCTAGTAATAGTGCTACTCCTGAAAATCTCCGATTACTCTGCTTATTGGCATTATGATTTTTAAACAATGCACAAATATACTTAGGAAGCGATAAAACAATAGTGAATTGCAGTTGGTAATCGTTTTCGAATGACTCAACGCAATATTACATCCGACAAATCTCAACTCGCTACGGCGCAAATCTCTTGACACAAACGCCAAATTTCCTCAAGCGGTGGAAACTTTCAATTTTAATACGAAAACTTTTTTAATTTGCATTTTATTTGCCAGCAGACAAGTCACTAAAACACAAATGTTAATAATGCAATTCTGCGCCAAGAGCCACCCACATATGAACCCACACAAATGAGAACATATTCGGCTTATACTGAAAACTTGCGAGCATGGCGACAAGCAAGCGCTCCTGAACTGATGGCAGCAGCTAAATACCAGCTTAGAGCAAACGACGGTTAGGGGAGCGCAAGGCCGCCGAGACGAGAGTAATGTATGCTAACCTAACAATGTAAGTACTTAACTTAAAATAAATGCATGAATAATAAATGTGAATGCTAGTTGGTTGCGATTTCCATTGGAAAAAATGAGCACCAAGAAGACAAATTAGCAGCGGGCGTAAGCCAGAGCAATGAAGAAGATGAAGCGGGGCACGGCATTTCCATTAGCATTTTGAATGTTGGGTAGGTGTGGTGCCGGTTGCACAACGCCAGCGGAAGTTGACGTTGCTATTATGCAAACAATGACGGCTTATACTTGCACCCACTTACACACACACATATGTACATAGTAGGCTTCTACTTCACCTTGTGCGCCATGAAAATGTTGTTGCATGTGGCATATATTGCACATTGCACTCGAGTCGAGTTGGCAGTTGGCAGCAGTTTAAGTCAATTCTCAAGTCGCTCCATAAAGAAAAATGCTGCGCTAGGCAAATTTCCTAAAATTATGCAATGCTTTTGTCTATGTACACTAGGGTGGATCGACAAAAAAAGTTTTTCCAGTCCACCCCTAGGATTAAAGATATTTTGAAGGCGATCGCAAAAAAAATTTTTATTTTTTTTGCCACGCCCCCCCGATGGGCTATTTACTTTTTTTGACACTACGTCGCCATTTTAAGTCCGATTTTAATGAGCCGTACACCGTTGTTCATGGCTTGGAAGCCGCCACAATTCTTACCTTAATCATGTTAAAGAAAAAGTTTCACAGAATTTAAAGGCCTTTTCGACAGACTAAAAAAAATTGGAATTTAGGTATGATGTGAAACGAGATACCGACAGTCACTAATAGAATTTGAACTCGGAGTAAAAAATGATTAAGGTAAGAATTGTGGCGGCTTACAAGCCATGACTGGAAAAACTTTTTTTTTTTTGTATGGGGACCGATCCGCACTAATGTACACCTTCCATGCTACTCACTCCATATCAGCCCACACATGAGTGCATATACATATGTATGTATAAATAAACGGCTTTTATATTCAGGGCGAACACACGGAGGGCAGAAGCATAGGAAACTAGTGAATAAACTGGAAAACGCAATGGTGGCGCCCATTGAGACCGAGCCAATATGGCATATGTATGTACTCGTAGAACGTATGTATGTGTTATGTATGTATGTATGTATACATTTATGGTACAAGTAGCAACCAGAAGGTGAATGCGCTTTTTGACCTAGTGTAGCACCTACAGCCACACACACACCCGCATACACATACATATGTATGTACATGTGTAGGTAAACTTAACCAGCGCAGCATGGCAAATGCACTACCACTTTGCCTTGGCACGGCTGCAAACCTGCCTTACCTGCCACCGGCTACCTGCAGCATGTAGCACACCGATCCTTTGACGTGCTGGCGCATTCACGCTCGATTTGCCGCAAAACGCTCGCTGTAGAAAAGCGCTTTTAGGCGTGTCTGGCGTGGTCGCTTCAGCTGTTATGTGCTTCCGCTTTGTGGTGTGGTATAAATTGAAAAAACAGAAATTTTCTCTTTGCTACGTTTTTTTTTCGAGTTTTAATTACTCTCGATGGCGACGATGGAAGCTATAACGTGCCTTATGACGTCACGCAGCTATACTTTGCGTGAATGGAACAGACTCTTAATTAATGTTTTTCACCTAATTTTTTCATTTTTATGTGATCAATGCGCCTTAATGCCAAGAATGTGAAATTAAGTAACAAAAACTGAATTTCACTTATTTAGAAGGGAAGATTTATCTATTATATTTAGATATCGGGATATATAGCCATTGATTTTGCAATTAATTTTTTTCGTATATTTATCGATATGATAGCAGATATCGATTTTATAAGTTTGTGCATCGATTAGACATGCAATTTCATCGACATAATTACACCTCAATATCTACAACAAAATTCCTATGAAGTCATAATCAATGTATTCACTGAAGTTATTATCGATATATGTCTCTACATAAGACCGTACAACCCTACGAGCCAACATAAAAAGATCGCCGTGCATTCCTAATCGAAAGTATTTTTGCAAGGAATTTTCGAAAAAAAAAATATTATTTGGCTGAGCCTAGGGTTTACCTTTTTACATTTTTCGGTGATACATTCGGTAATCAAAAAGTTGTTTTTCGAAAATGACTTGCAAAAATACTTTAGACTAAGGTACGGTCTAATGTTCATACATACTTATCGAAAATCATAACCGATATATTATAAGGAGTGAATAAGAATAAGAATAAGAATTTGTAAATTTCGTTATTGTTATCATTATTTGACGATATTTTTTTATCGATTAATTTATTGACGTTTTTCCATTCAAATTTTAGCTCTACGTTCAACGGTGTCGATAACAGAGCAGGGACGCTCAAATGACAAAAAAAAAACACACCGAGACGTGTAGACTTAATTTTGGGTCGTAGATTACGGATACGTATGCCGTTTTTCTAGATCAGGGAACTTTTACTTGAAAAATATTACTCACACGACATGTACGAGCATGTTCTAGTACGGCTATATACGATATGGCGTATGAGTAACATTATTTGCTGCTCCTATTTCATACAAAAAATTATTGCACATTTTCATTTGGCCATTCAAAACTTGAGCTTTTTCCTGCAGTGTAATTATTAGCGCTATATTAACAATTTACTAAGCGATATCGATATTGCAGTAGCTGTGTAAATTCATGTCCTGATACTATATATGTTTCTCGTTAAAGACTTTGCAGGTGAAAAGCTCAAGCTCAGACTTATTGTTTACAAAAGCGAAAGCATGCTTTTGCGCGTGTAAGCAATTTCCTAATTTTCAACCCAAGCAACCGAGCGTAGAATGCCACAAATCCGCGCACGCAGACCAAATTTTTGCCAAAGCGTTTACGCTGGCTAACTGTAATAAGTTAAACGAAAATTTGAGCCATTAAATTTGCTATAAGCAGCAGCGTTTTTTAATTAGCCAAATTGCTGGGAGAAGAGCAGATGGAAATTTATTTAATTTTGAAGCCTACAAAGTGTACAGTTGAGTGTAAACCAGTTGGCAAGCAAAAGCAGCTGCTCCATTTCAATTTAGTTCAAAACTAAAACAAATAGCTTTTACCTTTCATCCTGTTGGGCCACCCCCAGCTTGATGGGCACTGAGGTGCTCGGTGCTCGGTTAGCAAACTTTTCGGTTTCCACCCAAACGTGATTTGCGTTCTCGGTAATCTTGAAGCACTTAGCAGCATTAAACAATTTATTTACGACGTAAACTAAGTGCTTAGGCAAATCAGCAGCAAAAATCTGTGTTGCCTGCTTTTAGGGGCGTTGCTAACCGAGAGTAGGGTAGGTAGTTGTTACAAGCCATTAATAGCACTCAAATTGACACAAATCAAACTATGCCAGCCAGCCACCGGGGAAGCAAGCGTAAGGAAGGAGGAAACACCATAAACAGAAAAGGAAAGTAAACCACATCAAAAGGAGAATGAATGACAAGTAAAAAAATTGCAGAGCAGTTGGCAAAAAAAGTATTCAGCACAATAACCTGTACTTAAAGAGCAAACGTGAAAAAAATTCCAAGTCTTTTAGAAAAAAAAAAACTATGTATGTATGTATGTATGTATAAAAAAAGCGAAAAATTAATGGCAACAAGGCAAGCATATCCCACAGAATTTGCGTTGCTACTAAGAATTAAACCATACCAGACGGTAAGAGACTCAAGGATAAATGGTGGTGGTGGTGTGAATCAGCAGTAGTGAAGGGATGGGCATGCGAAAGTGCCTATGAAATATTCGATGTACGAGTACATTAGCAACGCTTCATTTGGCCGTTCAGTTAAATATTTTGGTCGTCTATATGCCTTCCAGGTGCTGGTATGCTATGGATGGTTTGGCTGGTTTGGCTATTGTTCCCAAAGTTTTTTTTTTTTTTTGCCAAAATGCGCAACCATGTTGAGCTACGCTCTTCGCAAAAAGTAATTATTTGCCAAAAGGCAAATTGTCGCGGCCGAGTGAGTGGATAGATGGATGTTGGATGAATGGCTGAATGCCGGCTGACTTTTTGTTGCAGGCGTTACAATGAATAATTGTAATTTGAGCTGACTGGCTGGCAATGTAGCCCAGGGACGTATTTGTGCGCTTCTTGTATGCGGATTGTTTGACCATATTTGTCAGAACAATTTCGGTACAAAATAAATGTATGTATGTATGTGACATTCTTTATCAGCCGAATCATGTCTGCGTCCAAGAAATTTCAGACGCCATAATCGGAGCGACAGATTGAATTTCGCAAAAAATGGCAAACTTCAAAGTTTAAAATGAGCTTCTTTCGATTTTTTTTTGGTTATTTCAATTACTTTTAAGGAAAGAACAACCCTGTTGGAAAACCAAGAAAGGGTGGTGGGGATATGCCCGACTGGCAAATTGATTTAGATATGCTTGCGTAACGGTTGAATAGGGGCAATGAATTAAATTCTGCGTAGGGGTAGTGGTCAGCTAAAGTGAGAGGAGTTGATATGTGTATGGCAGATAGGTCGCATAACAATCGAAATGAGCCCAGCTGCGCGCTATCCATTGTTGGCCAGTAGCAGGTGCGTCAGCGAATTGATTATACGCCTCAGCTGAGCAAGAAAATCCGTTGGAAAATCTGACGCTGGTTTATATGCCAACTAATTTCATTTGCTTCTTTGTGTTCATTTTGATTTATACTTCCTTGAAATATTGTTTAGGAGGAAAAAAAAAGTGGGTGATATGAGCCGAAGGACACTGGCAGAGCAGATTCTGAACATTTTGTGATGCAAAGTGTACAAAAAAAACGCCGGGAAATAAAAAGGCGACGAAATACAAATAATATTGCGCAAATCTAAAAATTTGTGTTACTGCCACTTGCACATACGTAAAAACATCGAGACTTTCACTGGGCTGCCATAATTTGTAATACAAAAATTTTATATAAAGCAAATTTAGTCTAAAATTTTCCAGTTTTTTAAAGCAGTGAAATTGCTTTATTGTTTTACTTTATTTGAGTTAGACTTCGACCATTTCAACATGTATTTGTTACCACTAAAAAAGCTTGGAAAACAAGCTCAACACGACGTTAATAATAGAGATAAATAATTTTTTCCATTTTTTTTAGAAAATAATTAAATAAAATTTATAAACAATATTAACTTATTTATAGAAGAAAATTCATTAAATTTTAATAAATCATATAATTTTCCAACAAATTTTCAAATATTTACTTCTTTACATAAATTTCAGTAAACGATGTTAAACATTGGAAATTCAATGAAATAAAATATTTTTTATCGCGAGCTCCGATCAGCTTTTTCTTTATGCCTTTACAACCAAAAACGTGTGTTGTAAAATTACATTTACATTTTTATTGGAGTGTTGCCACATAAAATTTTAGTTCACTTTAACGAACGCACGAATGAACTACTTAGTTCAATTAACAGTTCTTTAGTTCAAAAGCTCCCCAAGCCTATTGTGAACCACTGTGCAGCGGCTTGTAAAACACCGATTATATACTTATTCCCCACCAAAGTTTTGTATAACTCGTCAAAAATTTAAGTGGCACTTTTATAAAGTATGAAATTTTGTATATTTCTTTGAAATTGTAAGTGACTAAAAACCGAACTGGACTCATTTTTTTTTTTTAATACTTAACACCGTAAACATGCAAACGAATTTGAAACTAACTGTAGCAATGACGCATACCCTTAAGCGTTATACACGCATGTGAAATGAACTCGCCCACACACATTGACGTAACGCCTCGCTAGAGTAGAGAAATTAAATTTTTAATATTCACCAAAAAAAAAAAATCGAATGAAAATATTTTGCTTAGTTTATGGATAACATTTTTTAACTCTGCAAATATTTGCACAAAGCAAGATTCAGCCCGGCTTGTATGTACATACATATATATTTACCTATTATATAATGCTGTAAGTCGATATATATTTTCTATAGCATTTAGATACATATGCACATACATAGATACTTATGTGTGCATTTTATGTTTATACGTAGGCATCTGCATCTGTGGCAGGGGCTTTGTAGGTAGTAACTGTTTGCTGTCTGTTATGCATTTGACAGCTTTTCAGAAGCAGTTATTGGAAACCTCCTACACAAATATATACTCTGGGCTGTTGAGTAGTCTTATCGATTTTTGGTAGTATAAGCATAAGGGCCAAGACCATTTTTTGAATGTATATCGTTTCAATTTATAAAAGTAGAAATTATTTTACTGATTTAATTTCAGTATTTCGATGATATGTTTTAGACCAATTGGAGAATCACATTGGAGTTCAAATTAAGAACTAACTTTTTCCAAACATGAGAAACAGTCCTATTTTCATACCGAAAATATGCCCGTTTTGTTAAGAATGCTGATTTTTGTTAAAATATTTTCTTAAAAAAAAACAATAAAACTTTTCGTTTCCACTCTATTTTTTATAAATGGCATTTTTAAAATAAAAAACCCGCGAAAAACCGGCGGCAAAAACAAAAATAAAATCAGCGGGAATGTTTAGCCTGCACGTTGTTCGTTATACTAAAATTTCATGGGCTATAAATAAAACTGTATACCCAAAAATTTTCTGAAAATTCGGAGTAAAATTCTATAAATGTTGTATGCATATAGCTTGAATACTTGATTTTTATGAGTTTAGTTAAAGCGCAAATAATATTCTTACATATATAAAAACAAAAAAAGCAAAAAAAAAAATGTTTACTTTATAAACGTTATGAATATTAAAAAAATCCCTAAGTGGCTTTTGAGTTACGATATTTGTATGTATAAAATAACTCCAGTTGAAGTTTTTTCAAATGCCGAAGCTTCGTTGTTGCCTTTAGTTTCACCACTTTCGCTTTTGGTTGAAGGAATCCGAAAACATGTCATTAATATGATGACAAATACCATATCACTGGTTAATTAAAAAGTTCCTTATTAAAAAATATTTAATTATTATTTATTAAAATAGCTAAAAGAGAAAACACAAATATAGTTTTTATTAAAATTACTAAAAAAAAGTTAATGGTGGATATTTTCCAGATTTGGTAGATTTTTTTTTTTTCAAGTGGATGGTAAGTATTTTTTTCGACAGTGGCAACCTTGGTCATCAGCGAGAAATATCGCTGTATCGTTGGCAAAATATGGGATTCGCTAACGCTGCGTATACAGCTCGCAAATGTATCTGAATATGTATGTACATATGTATTACATACTTTTTCCTACCATTTTACAAAAAAAATAAAAACACATACTTAGAAGCCTTACCTATATACATATTCTATAAATTTGTTGACTTTATTATAAAATCCCATGCAAACATAATATGTATGTATGTATATAACAACACTTCATGACTCGTCACCCTTTAGCCTGAGGACAAAATCTGCTGCACTTCAACGGCTCACACTACCACAGATTCTTTTAGCACACATGCAAATGCATATTAGCGTTTAAAAGTTTGCTTCGTGTCGGAAAAATAACCCACAAGTAAAAAGCCAAACTCATCCAAACTCATAAATTTTATTACACACATCCTTGATCAGAAACGCTACGAGCGATGTGAACACGAAATTGTAAATATCAACATATGTACATTAGGGTGCATCACCAAAAAAAGTTGCGATTTATCCACCGGCACTATATAATACACACATATGTATTTTAAGACTTCCACCAAAATATTTCGGAAAAATATTAAGGGTTGCTTTTTTTTTATTGAAAATAAAAGTACCATCAAACATCTCATTATTTTGATTCGGTTGATGAATCTTTAAACATTTTTATGCAGACCTTCTAAGCTTAAATTCTACTATCATCTGACGTGATTTTTTAGAAAAAAAATTGTTTCAAAGTAATTTTTTTTTTGGAGGTATTTTCTAATAGGTACAGCTTCCGCAAATCTTAATTTTAAATTCTTAAAATAAAATAAGTCTACTATTTCTGATGGAAAATCAGTACCGATTTTTTCTTATGCAGAGTGATGCACCCTAATGTACATGCATACATGTTCAGACTATTGCAAATCATCTAGTAAGTATCTATGCATGTAGATACGCAGTTGTAACTTTTCAACTTTCGAAATTCAATTTACTGCACACGCACACAAATGAAACACATAAATGCGCAATTTTTCCAGCCCCCAACTTATGCACCCGCATACACACTTATTTACACAGAAAATTTCATAAACATTAATTCATATTTTTGACAAATTGCCTGTACTTTTGATTACAAACCAGCTCATTTGTATTAATTACATAGACAAGTAAGCAAGCAAACATACGCACACATGCAAAATCACACAAATTCAATGATATGTATGCTGACACCAGTGTTGCCGCTCATGAAAAAATGTTTCGCAAAAGAAACAAAAAATGTAGCAAATGTATCTCTAATTTTTTTTTTTAAGTATCTAAGTGTCAAATTAGAAAAAATTGCTCAAAGAATGCTCTTTGGTTTTAAACCACAGCTTTTTATTATTGTCAATTTCTAACTTCCGAAAATTTGCACAAACCGGTATCACTTTTGAAGTATATGGATTAAAACGGCAACACTGGCTGCCGAAAAACGCCTCTATGTTTATCTACACACATGCACTATATTATTGGTGTACAACAACAGCCACCGCAGAGCAGCCACTAAATTAACATTTGTTTGTCCAATGTTGCAATTTGAATGCAAACACACAGGAGATTTAATATATTTAATAATGCGATGAATTTACTAAATACTTAGTTATATGTAAGCAAGTATGCACATTAGCGTGGGCCGAAAATTTTTTTAGAAATTTTTGAAAATATGGTTCATTATGCTCTGAAATAAATCTGTGTGAAATTTGAAAATATTTAATCAATATCCATGTCCACCAAAGTTCAAGTACTAAAAAATTTTTTTTTTTTAGCTAGCTTCGATTCTCTACAAAAAAAGTCGAAATACCAAATTATATAGGACTAATACTTTCGAAGATTATTGCAATTTTAGTAAAAAATGTATTAATTTTTTATTTTTTTTTTGTATTGAATAATGAATCATATTTTTGCTATTACCAATCAAAATTCTAAAAAAGCGTATTTTCGGCACACGCTAATGTACATATGTATGTTCATATTTGTGGCATTGCATTTCATCAGAAAAACGTACGTATGTAGGTGTGTTAGCTCGTGAGGAAGAGTACAGCAAGTGGCGGTAGATGGCGACAGTTATTCCACATTTAACCAGACCCTTTTCTTAATTGGTTGCAAATAGCAACTACAACTTTTAAGTATGTAACTATTATATACACATATGTACATATAGATAGATAGGTATTCATTCATACATACGACATATATACACTTAAATATTTTGCACTCCCAAACCAGCGCAGGCACTTCAACTTTTTCGCCGCGGAATGCTGCACCATGTAGTACTAGGGAGATTAAATGAAAAAGAGATTACACATACAAACAATGTGTATATAAAGTATCTAATACGAGTAGTTATAAGTTAAGACAGCTGAGAACTTACAACCCTTCGCATAAGTCAAAACTTCTTTCCGTGCTGCAACTTTTTAATTACCAATGTATTTTTATAGCTTTTTTCTTGAAATTTTATCTATGTATTTTCGATGTGCACACATTTGCTGAATAGCGCTGAATAAACTAACCGGTGCGCTAAATTAAGCTGAACTGCGCTGATGAATAGGTTTTGAAAATTCGTTCAATTACATTGCATAGCTTTTTACCCCTACGCAAGTTGTCGTTCTTGAAACTAAGCTTAAATACATACGTACATACTACATTAGCCGTATTTCACAAACTGCGAATGTATACAGGGAAACAGTTATGACAATGCTTTTGACCTTATCCATTTCATGCCAACAAGGTAAAAGAATTTGAAGGCGATTTTATGTCATAGAAAATGGCTGTCAACGTGCAGTGTTAGCCTCAAAAACAGTAGGATGTGCACCATGCTAGACCATATGCACCGGATCGTGAATACCCCTATTGACATTTCGGTAGCATCTGCCTTTCTCTTAAGTACGTCCTAAATATAACTAGATATTTTCAATAACATTTCTGGATTAAAACGATTTGAAATGTCATGCATTTGTTGGTCAAATTCAAATACGTTTCTTCATTTAACTGTGAAAATAAATATTATTCATTTTTAGGGCTGGGGAAAGGCTACAAGGCCTACATATTATAGACAGAATGACACTTTAAACTCATTTACACTATACTGAGTTTTGCATAAGACGACTAGAAATTCAAGGATTCCACCTTATAATTAATTCTTGGTTAATAAGATCGAAAGACCGCAGAAAAGTTGCCCTGTACCTTCTTAGGCTAGCATCTATCTCGAGAGCATTGTCCCAAAGAGGCATAGATCTTTGCCATCTTTGCCTTAAGAACGAGAGACGTAGGAAAATATTTTGTCTGATTGTCCAGCATTGGCAAGTAGTGATGTGCTGAGTCGATACTTTTAAGTATTGATCAATGCTCGGTACCGATTTAAGAAGTATCCAATAATTTCGATACTCGTTACCGAAACATTTAGGCTTCTTGTAAGAATGCATGTAGACAAAAAATAAAACCGGTTCAGGGGTGCCTAGCCTATCAAAAGCCAAGTGTAGGGGCTAATAGAGGTTTTAGTGCTGATTCAATTGAAAAATATATAGTATACATTTTCCATCGCCACAATGCAGGGAAACTCTTCCTTATTGGAAACTTCTTCATCCGTCAAAGCATTTTTCCTGAATTTTAGATCTACGAAGGTGGAAACTTTTACTTTTCGTACTAATTGTGAAGCATATTCATAGTCGAAGCAGCTTTTTTGTCAGATACTCTGTTGAAAAGCAGTCATGATATATAGAATCGGTATTGGGTGCCGTAAAGGAAGTATTGGGTAACGAAATCTTTTGTGAACTATTTGGTACCGATTATTGGGTACCCACAATACAGCACATCACTATTGGCAAGACTTAAACTAAGATCCCATTATCGGAGCAATGGGCCTACATTTAATGCATTTCATGTACCGATAGTGTGAACAAACACAATTTTTCGAAATGCGCCAAACTGAGCCGAAATTGTGCTTACTATAAACAATCAAAATTAATATCAGCGGTTAGAGACTAATCATAGCTTTAAGAAACACATTCTGGCCCAAGGTCCTTTGTTCTGTTACATTCAATCGACTAACTTACTTGCACATGCGTTCATATTAAAATAAAGTAAAGTTTTCAACACGTCCTTTCATGTTCGCATTTTGTATCCAACAATCAGCCAAATCAACATTGGCTTCGGAGTCTCAGTCTCAGTGCATTTCGGGTGACTAAGAGGGAAAGCGCTAAAACGAGCAGCAACAATGATAATGAGCCACAATGTTCACCCACCCACTAAGCGGGGCTTTGATTGCAATTGAAAATTTTACTTTTGTGGGGATTTTCCTATATTTTTTCACTCTACGTTTATTTGTGCTAAGTGCTCGCCACATGTGATTTTTGTGCTGCTTTTCCTGCTGTGGGGCACTTGTGTGAGCATTCAAGCACGTGCATTACGTGCCGCAAACACTTAATTGTAACAGTTAAACCAACACAGAGCTCACTCATGTTGCATTCGAATGAATCGTTTTTCGCACACTCGCACACGTCGAAGAGAAAAAAAAAGAAACGATGCTATTTATTTTGCCTGACACAGACTTTTCCATAGAACCTTATTGCAACTTGCAACATAAACCTCGAATATACTTATATACACACACGCATGCGTATGTATAAACATAGCTCTAGATGTGCATCTTAGACCAATTTAATGGGTGTAGCTGCCCCGATGACCAATAAATGTAAGATTTTCTCATTAAGTTTTTTTTTTCTCAGTTGGGCAACACGTTTCCACTGACTGTTTGGTACATAGCAGTGCTTCAAAGGGGTATTGATGTACGTGTGTCTATGACAGTTTTATCGGAATATTGCTCGTGCAATTAATTGTTGCAACATTATGCCTGAGCAGTCGCGAAGCTGTTATGTATATCCTGTCGTTGCATCGGTAGCTGTCAGTAAAATGCTGTTGCATCGCTAAGACAACGCCAAGACGCCGCTGCGCTGCTACAAGCATTACTGCTTGGCATTAAATTGTTGCAAGATCGCTTGTCAACGCAAATGTTGCTCTTGTTTGCACTTCGTTGTATGCGTCATTTAATGAGAAGCCGTGTTGAGATAAGCGGCTAACAGCGAATAAAATGAAAAGAAGCAGAAAATAGAGTGTCTGGTAAGCTCTGGTTATGTTTTGCAACATTGTACTTGTAAAAAGCGAACGTAGCAAGTCGCTCGTGTGAACTCCAGAAAATCTGCAATTTATGGCTTTTTTGTCGTACTTAAATACTAGCTTATGGTGCAATAAAAAATATATGTATAAAACTATAAAAAAAGAAAACGACTTTAGTTGCAAATTAAAGACATAGTTAGATATACGTACAAACCCGTATATGTATGTGCATACATACGTAGCTTTACTGAAGTGTTATGCCTTCTTTTATAATATGTGTACTCTTCCAATTTCAAGCAAAATGCTCGACTATTTGTGATTGTTCTCATGGAGATATTAAACTTTTACGTGCCGAGGCTGTCCATCCCGATTTTCCAGATTTTTAACTCGCGTCCCGATAACCCGCGCCCATCTCTAATTCTAACTACCTTATTTAATATGCACGCTAATGGTCGATGAGCTGCTGGATAACTTAAAAGGCTACATATCCACGCATACGCTTATGCAGATCCCAAATTCATCTGGATGGTGGACTGACATGAAGACCAATTTTCCCAAATTGTGGGCAGGCTTAAAGCTTATAAGAAATTTAATTTCCTACTAAAGATTTCTGAACACCAAATCGCTAACATCGATATTTCTTGAGATATTGGGTTTTGAAGTTGATCAACAATTTCTACAATTTAGCTCAACTTCAATATCTCAAAAAATATCGATGTTGGCGATTCGGTGTTCAGAAAACTTTTTGTAGGAAATAAGTTTCTCATTTAAATTTTTTCTGTAACTCTTGCTATTTAAGAGATAGGGACAGAAAAAACGAGAATTTCTTGAAAAAAATTGAGTTTAGTGACCCGTACTACCTTGCTGGTGAGATCTAGAGTTACACCGCAATGGACACTGTTGTATAGCATTAAATTCTAAAGAAACTCCATCATTGACCAAAAATAGACCTGGCATCTGCCTTAGCAAACACGATGCTTAATTGAAGCGAGGCATCTTTGTTTAGTCCTCAATAAAAAGCTGAACTGTATGAAAAACGTTCAGAAAAAGGCACGCAAGACTACAATAGCCATATACATCTGCAGTCAAGCTATTGATCAAATTTGGGGTACGCCCCAAAATCTGGTATAATGGCTATATACTTTAGTAATCAGAAAATACAGCCATTCTCATACTGCAGTAGTTACAACGAACGGCGCCAATCTGTAAAAGTGGTGCTTTGCGGACTCGTGCGGTTAGAAGTGCCCCACAACGACTTCCGCTGAAGCTGCTTTAATGAAGAAGAACCTGTAGTTATCAGGCACTTACTGTGCGAATGTCCTGCTGTATGAGACGAAAAGAAATCTTGGGTTTATAAACGCTCTAAGTGCGGCGGAAAAGTTAAAAACATGCGGCAGCTGCCCAAATACTATGACTCCACAACCTGATTGAAGGTGGAGTAGGGGTTTCGAGATATCTGTGCTATCACAAAGGGCCCATGTGCAGGCCTTAGTGTGCTGGTAAATTGACCAATAGCCAGGAAAACCGAAACTAACCATATAGGCCGCAGTACTAGTTTTCTCAAATATAGAATAGCGCGAAACATCTTAACTAAATTATATACGAGAAGATCTAGCCCAGCTTTGAAATGTAACCGGGGTTATCACGGGCCACTTCTCGAGTGGCGACGGTTGCCAAGAGAATGGACCGAACAGCCGAGTGTTGCAAAAGTTGCCCCGATGTAGAGGAGATTGGGAGTGTAGAGCCTTATTTGTGTTACTGCCTCCAACTTTGTTCCAACATTACTTTCTGTAGTGTCTGCGCCTAAACTGAGCACCATAAGTATATATATGTACAAATACAATTTTGAGACTGAAAGACATTTTTTTCGAACATCCATTCTTGTAAAGTACGTATTTATGTACATCCTATTAGAACCAGTTAATTCTGCAGACTCTCCGAAATGGTAATTTTTTAATTTTAAGACGCACAAATAAGACCTGAATTCAAGCCCTCTTCAGTCACCTCTCCAACTTTTAACGCATTTTTAATTGCAAAAGTTGAGCCGCAGCTAATCCTTCGTACAATGTCTTAAAGCAATAACAATAAAACAAAATTAAAAGAACCGCATTAAGATGACTGATAGGAGATCTTACGCAGACGATGTTTTTCACTCGCAATTAAAGTGACAATGAGAGAGCATGACCTCAAAGTTCAGCCACCCAAAATTGTGTGCGCAGAAGCCCGACAAGCAAAGCGGACATTTATGTACTTCGAAAGCGGCAGGCATGTCAATGAATTGTTTACAAACAAGTGTGCACAACACACACACTGCCAACAAAGTCGAAGCAAGAATAAGCAAGTGCTTGCTATCCGTGTATTTATTTTTTATTTTCATTTTTGACTTCTCACCACCATTCTTACAAAACCGCAAAGCACGCAGCGTCAACATGGCTATGTGGGGCTCTATGTGGCAATGAACGCAACAATCTCAAGAACAATTCAGCTAATGTAATAATACCAGCAGCGTATAAAAGCGCATTCGAACTGGAGAGAAGTAAAGAGCCCCAGCGCCACAATCGCAAAATTAAAATCTCGATATGTCGCTGATATAGCGCGCTGTCGCAGCAGCCGCATTTGCAATCGAAGTTGCCTCTTCCAATTGCAAAGTGCCTGTTGCCGCTGCTTGGTGAAGGTCCTTGAAGCAGGCAATGCTAGATTCAAATGTTTTCTCTATG
This sequence comes from Rhagoletis zephyria, assembly GCF_001687245.7. Lineage (NCBI taxonomy): Eukaryota > Metazoa > Arthropoda > Insecta > Diptera > Tephritidae > Rhagoletis > Rhagoletis zephyria. The sequence goes on along the minus strand of NW_016163233.1, from coordinate 10,957 downwards.
CAACTTGTTTGCTTACAGTTCCGTTCCCCCACTCCCCAGCTCAGAGCTTCATTTCCGCAGCTCTCTAACTTTATCGCTGTCATCAGCGTGGTGTACGACGCATTCCCTTCACTTTCCACTATTCATACGAATGCGTACACATTTCTCGATTCTTAAAATAATTACACTTCTTGGCTTTCCTTCGCTGGCTTTTGTTTACGCAAAAGTGCAAATTGAATTGTGTTCTCTTTGTCTGGCGCCGTCGTCTTCTCTGGCGTCTACTCTGCCGTTAAGCGTTTATTGTTGCCAGCACAGTGACGTCATCAGTTCAACACCTGTCGCTCGAAGGATTCCTGTTACTTATTACACACTAGGGCTCGGAATCTCATGTAAATGCATGTTTTTTATTGGGCATGTTGAAATCGAAATGGTTAAGTTATCGTTATGAATCATGAAGACTCTAGGAGAGAGCTGGCCTACATATATCTCTGATCCAAACGAAATTCCCCTAATATGGTTCCTGCCACATAGGGACATTTACGAAAACGTGGTAGCGGACAAACTTGCAAGGTGCGACTCCGCACTGAATGTACCTCGCTCAGGCAGATTAAGACAAAAATTACGGAAATTTATCATTCGGAGGCCAGGCAGAGGTGGAACTGCACAGGGTCTTACAAGATTACCCGACAATTCTGGGTGTCCTACGACCCACTTAGATCAAATCTCCCTTAGGAATGAGCAAAGAAGATACCAACACATCTCGAAAGGATTGGATTGCCCTTCAAGAGGCTCTGTCGTAGTTGTGATGACCCTGGCTCAATAGAGAAAGTCGAACACTTCCTGTGCGAAAGCCCAGCCCTTGCAAGGATGAGGCTAAACACACTCTGCAAACCATTCCTGCAGAATGTTTTAGAGTGAAGCTGGCTCTCTCTGTATGACGTACTGAAATTCATTAAAGCCGCCAAATGGCTGTACGTTGCACGAGTCGTGGAATCAAAATGGCAAACTTTCTCAAACTGTCAATCTTTCTATTTACACAAAATTGATTATAAGCTAATTTTATCCGTAAATATTTATTGTATTTTGAACAGAATTGTTTTCGTTATTTTCTTGTTAAAATACATGTGTTATTTATTTTTGTGCCGGCAATAAAATATGAGGAAAATATTTTTAATTTTTTTTGATGTTTTAGTGCATGCGATTCCGAGCCCTACTTATTACCATTGTTTGTGGCTTAAATTAATCTTTTGCTGTAGATATTGTTGGTGTTGGTGTTGCTGTTTGTGTTGTATGGCTGCCACACATTTAATGGGGGGCTCTTTATTGTTGGTTTAAATTTTTATTATTATCCGAACAAATGTTCACGTACTCGCGCGATGTCTATGCGGCTTATAGCAGAGAGAGCGAGAAGAAAGGGCCATTGGCTAGAATAAAATATTTTTATTGCTCTTGTTGCACATTCTTGGCAATTTTAGACCTTCGAGTGGAAAATTTTTCCGCGCATAGGAATTTTCTTTAGTCGGATACAAATGTGCAACAATAAAATAAAAAATAAAAATTAAGGCATACCAAAGATAGTTTATTAGGTGGAAATACATACATATATTTAGAAGGGGGAAAAAATAATTAAATAAATTGAGTGTAATAGTTAAATAACGGCAGCGCATGACTTTGAAGCTTTAGTGCTCTGCAACTCAACAAAAAGTGTTGAAGAATTTTGCACACATCTCTAGATAATACTACATATATATATATATCATATTTACAGCTGAAAAATAAATTTACCTGAGATATTTTTTTTTTGTTCTCTGTATACAAAATAAACCCATTCATATTTTTTACTATTTTTTAAACTTAAAAAGTACGTGCGAGAAATCGAGCTTCGAATTGCTGTAGTTTTTCAACGATTTCTTATAAAAGAAATTTTAATAAAATTTTGACCATTCAAAAACCCGTGATATACATACATATATGTATAAGGGTGGTCTTTAAAAATATCAACATTTAAATTTTGTATGGGAAACCCCTTTATTATGTTTTGTGTATATAAATATAAAGACGTTTCCAAAATATTAAAAATTTTTAATACATTTTTTGATGTCGTTACCGAGTTTTGAAAAAATTCGAAAAAGTCGAAATTTTGTGGTATTTTTGGGATTCATAAAAATATTTCGTCGATGCCTTTGCGAAATCGCCAATCGACCAATTGCAAAACCGCGTATCTTGTGGCACTCAAATTTTTCAGGATAGTGAAAAAACTGGTTTTCTTTGAAGACATTGTTTTGATAGGCGATATTTTCTCTAGTTAATATTTTACAAATCAGTTGTTTTAATAACGATGTAAAGATTTTTATGCATAAATCACGATGCCTGGAGTTCAGGGTTACCAATTCTCATTTTTGCCAAAATGGCGATTTAAGCGGGTGTGCAACTGGTCGATGGGCGGTTTTGCAAAGGCACCGATGATATATGTATGTATCTTCAAAGTCTGAGAGGGTTAGGGGTCCCTCTAATGATAATAACTTTTTTCGTGAATGTCTTTATTTTGTACGTAGAATGAAATAGAGGGGTGCATCATGATGTTGATATTTTTAAGAACCACCCTAATATGTACGTTTTGGATGATATCGAAAATGAAAATTCTTGCGTAAACACACTTTTGAAGACATGTTCGATATTGTGGAATGTATTGGTAAAGTATTTTGCTGGCATTAAGTGTTGCATTACAAATATAATGTTTTCTTCATGCATTATCTACCAGTAGCAAGGAAACTGAATAAATCGACAACAATCAAGGAGCAACTTCGCACGAAAACCCAACTGATGAGAATAGAGGCCAAATAGAGGCAAATCCAATTGGTAAAAACAACAACTGAAGAGGCGAATGCTCCATGTAAGCAGAATAATAAACTGAAAATAATACGCTTCAAGTGCGAGTGGTGCGAGTAATGACAAATTAACACACACACACACACGCACACCCATGCCTATTGCCCATCTCATCTCGTTAGCAGCTTGTCGTCGATGGATACTGGCAAGTCAAATCACTTCACAGCATTTCACTCAAAACACCCACAAACCAATGCTGCCAATGCTGAGGTCAAATAAGTAATAAACTAACATTGCTCGATGTGAAAGCATTGCAGAATTCTATGGGATGAAAACAAGTGGCGAAACGAAAGTAACAGGCTTTGTTTTTTTGCGTTTATCAAGTTATCAACAACCCAACTACCCAGGTCAATGAACCTAGCAATCAACTAAACACTAAAATTGGCATAAAAATCGTAACAAAAGACAAATCTAATAGCATAAGAGCCTTGATTTCTTTATTGCTTCTTCCTCCTTTATAAAATTTAAGCAGACAATAAGTAAGCGAAATAACAGTTGCTTGAATTTTCATACATTATTTGAAAAGCTTCACCATCATCATCATCAGGGTTACCAACTTGACTGAAAACGTGCCATTTTTGGCACTATTTTACTTCAAATGGCACTTAACTTTTAAATTTGACTTTTTCGAAAAATACTTAGTAATATTTCAATACATTTTTGTGAAATCCTTTGCATGTACTTGTTTTTCTCAACTAAATTTTTCTAATTTCTATAGTGTATACAACTGGTTTATCTCACTTTGGCATTGGACTTTTGTTTTAGTTTGTTTGTGTTTCTAATTTTAATGATAAATGGGAAGAATTAAAAAGAATGACGACGCCTTTTTTGGCACTTTTATTTTTCTATTTGGCACATTTTGGCACTTTTTTATCCTCATTATGGCACTTCGTAGCTAAGTATAGTTGGCAGCCCGGATCATTATTATCAACATTACCATCAGCTTAGCCTCTTTAACAAGTTCACTAAGCGAAGTTGACTTAATTTGAGGCGCGGAGGAACGAACGTTTAACGCCAGAGCATTGGCCACTAATTTCTTATGAAATAAAGGTATGTGTATATATGTATGTAAGTAGGTATTACTTGCTAAATCCTAATACTTAGTATTGGTAAGTTTTTTGTTTCGATGTTTTTGTATTTAATAAACATTAAAACTGCATAAATATTTCTTATATATAGATAAACAGATATGTAAATATGTATGTACTTGTGAAAAGTCATTAATTTTTCCATGCAAGTTTTCCTAAGTTTGTACCGAAAAAATAAGTGATTGCTTAAAAAGGGATATTTGGCACATCGCTAATTCCAACAAATCAAATCAATCACATTTTTGCAGGTACTCAATTTTCAATAACTGTTTCCAACTGCATAAAGTAGCTGTTAGACGTGGCAAGTGCAAGTAGTTTTAAAAAGTCTGTCTAACTAAAGAGTTTCCAAAAGTGATTGCAGGAGCAGTAACACCTTGCATGTAAAGTGACTATCGAAAGTAGTTTTAATTTTCGAAAATCGAACTTTCTAATACTACTTTTAGCTTGCTAGCACGATGAGTGCAGAAAATTCCACTTCCAAATGCGTAACCACGCATATTTGTGCTTATAAAAAATGAATGACTTGAAAATTTTATTAAAAATGCTAAAATGCACGCAAAACAGCCACAAAATGTCGAATGCATTAATATTAAAATAGTTCATATTATGGCTGTGCGATTATATTAAAGAATATAGGGAATGCCGCATTATACTAAAGCCCGCTTCCCGACATAAGCTACTATTCCATACGAACACAGATATGTATGTGCGTATATTTGAACGCTTCCACATGAAATATTCATCTTGCAGCCATGACTATTAATGAAAGTACATACTCATAGTACACATTATGTTCATTTGTGGTGCAACCGCAATGGAAAATGTACGCAAAACAAAGAAAAGCGCATCATTCCAAAACTGGCGCGATACGCCTAAAAAACCACTTAAATAAAAATTTGACAAGTTTGCGGTTTCCGACAATAAATACATGACAAATCTACCAGTGGTTGGAGTCGACCATTTCTGATGTGGATGAGTTTTAGTCAGAACTTCTCTTTTAAGACACAACAAAATATGCCAAAGGAAAAGAATTTTGAATTTTTCGAAAGTTATGAATTTTCGGGATTTACAAGTTTATTTTGTGAATATGTCAAAAACAACTATTGTTAAAAGTGAAATTTAGGGCTATAAAAAATTAAAATATTTAAATAATTTTGAAATTGAAAATTTTTTAAAAGTAAAAACTTATACAATTTTTTGATAACGATTTTTTATATAATAAATCCAACTGATCTAAAAAGATTTCCGAATTTTCAAGGTGTTTTTTTAGGATATGAATTTTTGAGCTTTGAATGAATTTAATAATTTAGATTTTGCCAAACAATTTTTTTTCTCAAAGTTCAAAAATTCAATTTTTAAAAAACACCTTGAAAATTTCAGTATACTTTAAGATCAGTTAGACGATTGCAAAAAAAACATAGCCAAAAAAATGTTTATTTTTGGCTTTTACGATTTTAAATTTCAAAATTCTGTATTTTTTTGGGATTTTTTTATTTTATTTTTTTATATGGCCCCAAATATCTCCTTTAAAACGACATTAGAATGATTTTTGTAACTACTTATTTATTTATAGTAATTTTTCAGATATTCAAAAATTAAAAAAAAAAATTATTTAATTTTTCTCCCTTGTCACAACTTCGTTATATGATAAAATAAAAGTTCTGACCAAAATTCATTCAAATCAAAAATGAACGATTCCACCCAGCGGTGGTAGTCTGTAATCAAAAATTAGTAAGCATCCGCAGCTGACTTCTTAAGCAAATAAAATTTAATCAAAATACATATTAATTTAAAAACAAAAAAAAACATCATTATCTTGGGAAAGACAACATAAAAAAAAATTGTTTCTCCTTCGAGCCGGATTTGAACCAGCGACCTATGGATGTCTGCACTGCAGCAACCGGCTGTTTAAATTCCGATCGCCGCGCCAACGTTATTAATGTTGATGCAAGCAAATTTCGTCTACAGTCCACCGCTCTACCAACTGAGCTATCGAAGGCTGTTGGGCATCCGCTTCCATTGCGCTGTTTTGTCATTTCATATAAATACTCGTACTTAAATATATGTACATACATACGTACATAAGTATTTACTTGCAAACATATGAGTGCGAATCTGTCGTCTATTTCCATCCAGAAAAAGTAGCGAAATCAGCAGAAATAAATTAATTTCTCTCTCATTTTTTCCACTACTCTTTTGCACGTCCACATCCAGACAATCTCTTTTGCTTTTGACTTTTTTGCAGCACTCCGTAGTTTGCTTCCATGCTTTGGAGCAACGCCAATCACCCGCGCACATGCGGTTAGTACTCACTTGCCACCTTTTGCCGCTCCTACTACATATTGCCAATTTACGGCGGCACGATTAATACTAGTTGGTCTTAACGTTCAACTGGCTTTAGCTTTGGCTCAGTTTTCTGTGTGTTCTGCTGTTTTCTCTTTGCATCGATCTTTGCACCGGTTGCGCTTTTAATGTGCGAAATTACTGCGCTTTCTCTCTCTCTCTCTCCTCTCTTTCGCTTCGTCAACCAGCCGCCCGCTTGCTAGCATTTAAAGTTTAAATTTTAAACGCTTGTAAATGCTTCCAGTTTTGCTCTTTCTGCTATTTTTAGAGAAAGTAGAGAAAATTTGTTTTTATGCACTTGGCAAAAATAAGAGATCTAGTCCAGTTGGGTGCATCTAAAAGCGTAAACAGACGGCAGCATTGATCCGGATCAACTCGGGGAATTAACTGCAGTTGATCCGGATTAAGTCCGCGTTCGTCCGGAATGAATGAATGATGACGAGCCCGAAACCCAAATTGAACTGCCTCACCCGACCATGATGAGGTAATATCGACGAAGGCTCGGCTAAAAAACAAAAACAAAAGGCGCTGTAGCGGCTGTTAAGTGGACTGCATCTCCGAAGACTGAATTTTAAGCGAGCTTTGCCCAATCATTAAAAGGACTGATCCCTCAATTTGTGCCAACTATCGCGTATCGCTTCTGATTTGGTCAGTGGAGCATTGGAACAAGAAATTCCCACCATCGACCAGATATTCTAATTTCGTGAATGTGCCAGAAGAGGCACGTGAAAAGACAATCAGCACACACCAACACAAATAGGAGTTGCTTATATACCGCTATATCTGAATTTTCCTTGGAAGGGCAAATTTGTTTTTAAACCTTTTTTTTAATGGCAGAAGGACACTTCGAAACAAATAAAATTGTCCGCCTAGGGGAGACCGCAAAATATGAATAAAATTCTTTGATCCAATTGATGCATAGCCAATCGGGCAACGAACTAAATGTTTAATAAATATTTGCGTATTGCTATTTCACACTTGGCAAGCCACTTACGTACATACATACATATACTTATGTAGACATCCTTGCTAATAGTAAACGTAAAGTAAATGACAAATGTCAAAGGATGCTGACGGTCGCTCGTTAGCTGTAAAACTTTTCCATTATCTTAGGTCAGCAGGTGGTAATTGGTGACTTCCACGAATCCCACATAGCTTCGCAATCGGTAACCGCGACCGGCAGTATAGCAACTCAGCGGGCAACAGACGGCAACAAAGTGTGTATGATGTGCATCCATGTATGGTGAGTGACCGCTTAAACTTCCAATGGCAATGTCCTGTGCATTAACCGTTAGTGGATTACGACCAGCACACGCCAAATAGTTTCAAGGCATGCTGATGTGTGGGTTTAAGGCATTTCTCGTACACACCATACTCGTGCTTTTGGGAAAATTCACAAAATAGATGGCAACGATTAGAGCTAATGTTGTCAACTTACACAGCTTATTGGTCTTGTTTACCTTGGAATACTTAGTTGAGATTTTAAATTGTAAGGGAATTGGTGACCACAAAGTCAACAGTAGGTATTAAGAAGAAAGAGTAGTGGACGCGTGAGATCTATTTATTTAGTACAGTACCCCATCATCGTATGCCTGGAAATCCATAATAGTATTTTTTCGAATTTAATATAAATTAAGATCAACTATATCCGAGGAACAGAAGAATGCCAGAATTACCATCTGTGTATCAAAAAAAAAAGTGTTTTTTCGCGGCGGCTTCCGTTGGTAGAGATATCATTGCACTTTTTACGCTAACAACAGCTGACCTCTGAACGTATTATTTAGTAAAAGCTGGCCAACAGCTGACCAGTGAAAGTATTCAAGTGTTCAAATCTCATCTGTTGCCTAGCATTTTTTGGCTGCCTAGATGACCAACGAGACCTCACTTTCTCGATCCTCATTTAAATTTGGGAACGAAAGCAACTCCCAAACTTAGTAAAACTGGAAAATTTTATTTCTATTTTCTAAACCTTTTCAGATCCGATCGCTGAACATAATTGGAGTAGAATATGCTCCTGAATACGTATGTATCTATTGATATTATTGAAGCGGAAATCCATACTTTGTTAGAGGATAAAGGTATAGATAAGCCTCTCTGGCTAACACATCGGTGGTCCATTACCACAGATATTTCCACGACCCTCGCATATTACGATTCCGCATTCTTGTACTATCACAGGCGACATTTTCCAAATGATCACATAAAATTAGATATTTTCTTTAAAGCGACTTGCAAATGACAAAGTGTGAAAAAGCTTAAGAAAAACACTTTTATTCCTGGAAGTAACAAGCCCTGTAAGAAAATTCCACAACCCCTTGATTCTCACAAAGTGCAACATTTAGCTTGTATAATATGTAAAAAAAAATGTATCCTTTGTTTGCAAATAAAAAGGCATTTGTTATTGTGCAAGGAGTGTAATATTTCATTAGGACATGCGCTGCCTTTATCGCCTTTTTGTTTTTTATTAATGTTGCAGCACTTTACGTATGAATAGCTATATATATATGCGACGATTTTCTGCTTAATTCAACAATTGAGATGACAGAGTACAATGCGACTAAAACAGCAGCAGCGAAGAAAAATTGCTTTGAGCAAATTGAAAGCATCAGCAACAATTGGATAGAATCAAGTCCTTGACGCTTTGGCTATTGGCAAATCTCAAATGTTGTAGGGAAAGAAGCACACTCATTGGCACCAGTAATTCGTTCATTGTTGCGCATTTTATGCTTGAAATTGAATATGACAAAAATATTTGAAATCGAGATTCCAGACGGATATCGATTGTTCATCAAAATTACGAAAATATGCAGAAATAACTTTGCAAGCGACAGGACAATTCGCACAGCAATGCATGAAACTTTGTCGAGGATAATCGAATATGATCGAATATTTACGGATTGAAGTCTTAAGCTGCCTGGCACTGAGGCGCCGCACAGAAACAAGGACACAAACATCTACGTGTATAGGTATGTGTGTGTAAGTAAGTGGAGTGGCCATTTAGACAGACATGAAATTGATGAAATAAAGTGAACACACTTGAATTCCACATGATGCACACATACGCGCACACATTCTCATTGTTTAAATTCCGCCGCATCGACTGCGTTTAGATATGTCAAGGTCCAGCATTAGCACCCACGGACGACCCACAGAAACGCACGACAGACGACGCACACATACGTACACACGTGCACGTACACTTGTGAAATGAAATAAGGCTAAAATGCTTGTCGAGTGCGACATTTTCCGAAGAAGAACTAGAAAATCCCACATGCGTGCCATAATTTAATGCTCATCATTGGAAGCAAAGCGAATGCCTGAAGGTGCGTGTCAGAGGGTGCGATTGAATGGCGGCGAATATGTGTTGCGCGAATAACGACCGACTGACTGCCGCTGAGACATATTTTGTAATTGTTTTTTCTTTTTCTCTCTATCCACATGGTAATGCTGTGAATCTGTACTTAATACTGATGTACACCCAGCGCAGCAATTACACGCGCGCACGCACACCCACCCACACTCACCCACAAATGTTGACAGTGACAGCGCATATACTAACTAAATAATATGCAGCAACGTTTCTTGTTGACAGCGGAACACACTTACTCACACGCTAACTTGCGCATCCACGAAAAACTCGCACACCGAGCGCGTGTGTGATGAGTGAGTGAATGAATGCATGAAATAGCCACGCAACGCAATTATTTGCATTGAATCACTCTGGCGCCCACCTGGGCGCTGGTAGCCACCAACAGTTCACAGTAAGTAGGTTATGTATGAGCATTAAGGTGGTGTGATATTACGCAGTTTTTGAGAATCGTTTATGCCGACTTCCAGAAAGCTGCCTTTCTAGCCCAGAAATAAGGGTGCAGTGCTGCCGTTGTGCGACTAGAGGGACAATTTGGCCCATTTTAAGAACCAATACCCTTTGACCCGACTTTTTGAAAATTTTAATTTTTTTGACCCTTTTCCAAAATTGTGTGTGCGACTTTTCCCCCTTTTCAGAGAATTCCGCGAAGGAAAACTTTTAAAGGAAATGCAACTCTTCTCCTTGCAGCAACTAGATTTATGTGTATATTTGCAACCCTGTGTTTTTGCAAAGCTAGTCCCGCAAAGTAAAAATAATATGGCGATCCTTTTTTCGTCAATGACCCCTTTTTTGTGACTTTCTGAAAATTCTCAACGGCAACACTGCCCCCGACAGGATTAAATTTTGAAAAAACGGGCAAACCTCTATTTACAGATTATTAAGTGACCTTTTTAAAAAGTATTTTTTTATACAAATTAGAGGTTGCTAAATACGTATTTGATAGCCATTTATTTTTCCAAAAAAACAACAACAGTTTTCGAAATATAGACGAAAAATCGGATTTCAGGGTCTCTATAAAAGTTACATACAGTTTAAAAAATAAGTGTTAGTTAAAGAAACGCTTCTTAAAAATATTACTTAAAAATATGCAAAGTGTGTAGAGTTTTTTGCGTTTTTTATTTTTTATTTATTTTATTTTTTATTTTTTTTTAACCTTTCGGGACACCTCAAAAAAATATTTTTCATCCTTATTTCTAGGCTATAAAGGCAGCGTTCTGCACGTATGCTCAAACGATTTGCAAAAAAACACGCAATTTTACTCCATCTTAATGAGCATATGTATGTATGT
>NW_016163232.1:33512-37725 GCF_001687245.7 Rhagoletis zephyria | reverse complement strand
GCCGCCGCCGCCGCGCCGATATTTTCGAAACTCGGCGGCGGCGCGTGAGAAATGACAAAAAATGGCGGTGGCGGCGGCGTGGCCCGGCGGCGTATACCTCTAGTGCGAAGAGCTTCGAAATGCTGGCCGACAGGAAAATCGCACGAAAGTTTTACCAGAGAGTTAGGCGACTTAAGGAAGGTTTTAAGGCCGTGGCGAACTCTTGTAAGAACAACATTGACTAATGTCCGGAACATACTTAAATTATGGAGGGTACACTTTTCCACCCTGAATGGTAGCACCACTGAAATCTGTGTAGAAAAAAACCCGAGCCCCCAGTCCATGATGATGGAGTCAATGTTTCATCACCTGACTATGACGAGTACAAGTATTAGTACAATAGCAATTACACGGTTGAAAAACAACAAAGCTTCTAGAGCTGACAACCTGCCAGCTGAGCTATTCAAGTACGGTGGCAAGGAGATGATATGGTGCATGCATCAACTCCNAAAGCTTCTAGAGCTGACAACCTGCCAGCTGAGCTATTCAAGTACGGTGGCAAGGAGATGATATGGTGCATGCATCAACTCCTATGCAGTATATGGTCAGATGAACGCATGCCCGACGACTGGAATTTAAGTGTGCTCTGGCAAATCTACAGTTGGCACAGAAGAGAAACGACTGGCGTGCTTTGTTGAAATCGGCCAAAATCTCTTAGGCGGTTACAGCGCCAAAAAAGAAGAAGAAGATTCATCAACTAACACGCTCTTGCTCTAAGACAGAGCGAACGAAAATATGTTTACAGCGTCTCTTTATTTTTTTCCATAAGCTCCTGCCATACAAAATTGATAACGATCATTTTTGAGAATCGTATTACGCTTAAGGATTGGCTGCTTTTTCAAGAATAACGATTTTTATTTTTTGCCATAAACCCAATCAAAATGTAAATAAATTAATTTCGTAGTACTTCGGGCATAATTGAAAAAAGTCTTCTAAATGCTAAGTTTTTCAGCGTCTTATTTTCACAGCTACTACTTGCTTGTACTTTCTTTACACTTTTTATTGGACATTCGACACATCGCCAAAAGTTATGGGGATCCTTTACGTATGACTTAGCTGACAATAAAAGATTATTTTCGCCACCGGCCATTGTATTTGCAGGCGAAATATCGACAAAAAGGTATTGCGAATTTTTCACACAGCAACAAAACAACTTTCTAACGGTCGCAGTTTGTGGTGGGGAACGTAAGCGAGAACAGGTTAACACGTCGATTGAAAGTTCCTCAGTCAATATACTATCTGGGCTGATTTTCGCATACCAATAATTTAGTTAGTACGTAGATATGTATGTATGTATATATAAAACCAAAATATATGTATGTACCTATGTACGTACTCGCATTCGCATACTTTGTTGAGCGCTTGCAACGCTTATTGTGATTACATTGCTGTTGAATGTGGCAACACTGGTAACCCATTGCCACAGGATGTTTGTGTCGATTAAGTTGTCGGTTGCATAATCTTGTGATTAATTTTCAGCAAGAATCTCTTTATGTTTAATGCTTCTGGACAGCGTAACTACACGTTGATGGAATAGATTTAGCTGGCGCGAGCAGGTGAGTGGCTCTGCCGTTAGTGGCAGGCGCTGTAACAGTAATGGTTCTCTGTGGCTAAAATCTAGGCGATTCGCGTCATCAATTATTCCTTCATGTTGGCGCATTTGCTACATTTATGCACACACTCAAACGTGTAAACTTATTCATATGGATATGTAAGTATACACACATTCATCAATATATTTGAACGTAATTTCGTTGCACGGTGGAACAAGCCGTAGGAGTGGGCTGCATATTGGACGCCATACGAGTATGTGAACGGCGCGCGGCGTCACTTAGTTTATTATTACACGACATTTTATGATATAATTCAATTAAAGTTATTTATGTGCTCAGTTTAAGTTGTTACAATAGCTAGTTAATGTCCATAAAAAAGTGCATGTATCGAAATGTGGTGCTTTTGGCAGCGCGGCAATGATATAATGGCTGAGCGGAATGACTGGCCGGTCGGTAAACAGGTTTTCATTAGCAAGGTTTTTATTAATTGTATTTGATTGGGGGTATTGGTTTCAATGGGAATACTTAAACAGCATGTAGGCATATGTATACATAGGTATGTATTAGGGATGTTAATCCCGGGATTCAGGGATCCCAGCCTTTTTTAAGTCCCGAAAATCCCGGGACTGTTTGCTAATTTGCTATGGTGGCAATAATAATAGTAACGCCTTATGTTGAATAGTTTTTGCTATATTTCTTTGGTTTATTTAATATTTAATATTTTTTTATAAATGTCTAGCTACATACACATAAAACCGTGCTTCAGGCAATTTTACACACTAAAAATCAATATACATATTCGTATTCGCGAAGCCATGAGCCACATATATGCAGCAATATTGCGTCTTTAGTTTGACTCTTTGACGTCAGAATTTTTTAAAAGGACTTTGAAAACTGAATAATATGAGTAGTTCAAAAATGGTTTAAAAAATTTAGTGCAATGTACTTAGGAAACCAATATGGCCCTTAAATTAATGAGAAGCTAGATTTAGCCACATAAATTTAGCCAAAAAAATTTTTTTTGGCCACATAATTTTAAATAACGCAATAAACGCAACCTTTGTTGGAAATAAAGCAAATTTTGCCTTATTTCCCATTGCTTATTTATACTATTTGTAACAAAAACAGTTTACAGACATAAGGAAAAAGAACTTTGTTTATTCCAAAAATGCAATTAATTACAAAATGTGATATAATATTCATATGAATAAAGTAATATACAAAAAATATTTTAATTTATGAAAAGTCTAAAAAAATATAGGAAAAGAGTCCTCTTTAATAACTGCTCCACAAATTGGACATAGCGCCTTTGTATGAATTTTATCTGCATGCTTTTTAATATGTTGAAAATATTGCTGTAAAACCTTACAATCTTTGCATGGAACCCTGGCGCAATAAACAGATGAAGTAAAAAAAAAACAGCTTTTTCGCTTTATCTCCTGACATTCGGCCGCCTTATAGACAATTTTTAAAGGCAATTTTTCATATACGGCAGTGTCAAAATCTTTCTTCTCGCTCTAATTACTTCACCTGGTATAATTTCGCCATGGCAGGGAACAAACAAAAGTTGCCGTTCCTGTTCGCGGCATATAACACAGAGAATATTGTTTTGAGTTTTATCTTCAGTTAAAATTTCTGCTTTATCATCACTGGTTTCACCATATCCGAAATGTGGATCCTGACTTGAATGAAATTATATACAGGTTTTTAATTAGACAATTCTTTAATGCATTTCACTATAATAGGAGCCTAAAAAATTTACAAAATCTCTTCCCGTATATAAAATGTAATTAATAATGCTGACTATGTCGCATGTGTTGCTTGTGTTAACATGCATAGATTTGATGCATGATTTGATTTCAATTATTCGACAGTGTCTTCATCTGTTATTGTGAAACATGTATGAGCGACATAATATGAACTGGCACTTGCATGATGTGACACATGTCGCTATGTTTTATAGTTCAACATTTGCAGGCCTTTATTACAAATCCGTCCATTCAACTTGTTCATGTACTACTTTTTGTCAAATGTAACTGGGTGACTACCTTCATACATATTTATGTGCACTATTTTGCTTAATTACTCAATTGTTAAATTTAAAAGTTGGTCTTATTGCTCAACGAGAAATGCAATAACACAAATTTGCGTTATTGCCGTTTGTGTTATTTCACGTCGACGAAATGTATAAAGGACTTTGTTTATTTAGGAGCCAGCATGCTGTCAGTCAGAGATCGAACGAAGTATAATTTTTGCCCGCAGGTGTTTAATTAGGCTTAGCTGGGCCTTCTAAACCAACCTTAACAAATTTCTGGTATCATAACATAGCAATGCAGACGATGACGGATTAAGAAAAAATGTGTTCGAGTGCATTTGAGAAAACAAATATGCACAACTTTCGTGACTCTTGGGGTTATGCTATCCACGCCCAGATGCACTAAATTGGTATAACTACAATGAGCAAAACTTATTTGGCTAAGATGAAAATGTACCGAAAATGCTATATACATAACGGGTGATTTTTTTGAGGTTAGGATTTTCATGCATTAGTATTTGACAGATCACGTGGGATTTCAGACATGGTGTCAAAGAGAAAGATGCTCAGTATGCTTTGACATTTC
>NW_016163232.1:18647-30711 GCF_001687245.7 Rhagoletis zephyria | reverse complement strand
CCTGAAGAAAACTGTAATGACACTTTCATTCCAGCATATATAAAAACTTAATTAAATAATAAAATATTTAAATACTAAAATGTGTGACTATATTATATGATAAGCTAACAAAAAAATAAAAGGAAACAAAAAACAAATATAAAAAGAAAATAAAGCGAGAAAAAAATATAAAAAAATAAAACCAAAAAAAGAACAGAGGTGCAACAAAGTAAGTTGCCTCCACGTGGTGCGCCTTGGAAACGATTTAAACCGGCAAAAAACTTGCATAAACTTATATTTTCTTATAACATATATACACACATTTACTCACACATACATTGCTGAATATTTAATGCCCTAGGATGTTTTTCTCTTTCGCAAAAGTCGGTCCTATCATAACTATGTAAAATGTGGATATCTTTAAAACAGGAGCAGCTAGGATTTCAATTCAAACGGATTCTTGACCTAAAAATATCAACAAATACAACCCTGCTTTCAGTTTTTATCGACATTTTTATGCAACCTATCTTTGCTTCCTGCCCACCGTGTGTATAAGCTTTAAAACGATATAGACATAGTGCAGCGACATGACTCAATAATACAAGGTTCGATAAACTGACAGTTGTCTCTCTCGCACCGCTCCCTTAGCAGCGGCACCGTGTTGCTTCTTTGCAAATTTACTTGAAAAAATGTAGGTTTGCTGTGATATAGAAGTATAAGTTTTTGTGCAATATGTTATTTGATGAAAACATAAGTTGTTCTTAAATTGGATGTTTACATAAATCTATTAGTAGTTTTATTTTAATTTTGAGTCCTTTTGCAGTTTTTAGCAAATAAATTGCGAAATTCACGTAGATATATTAAAAATTCGTTCAATATTTCGTTTAAAATGCCAGATTTCCTGCAAATACATTAGAATTTACAAAAGGAATTTCACTACTAATTGCTTACTTTGCGTACTTTGCTACTACCATTTTCGCAACAAGGGATTGCATTCTTCCCCTTTCTCCGTACTTATACTATTTTAAAGTCCACTAGCATAATTTATAGCGAATTTACAGGGAAACTTAAAACCAAATTATGAACGTTAATACCGGATTGATTAATGCTAATTCTACCAAGTCGCCTCTAAATTTCTTCTTTGCTTTTAAAATTAGACCGAAAAAGGAACCTCGATTTTCATTTATAAAAAATATGCATATGTGTACGTGACCAAAAAAGTTCGCAAACAAGTCGGAGAAGTCTAAGGTACAGGTTGAAATTGATCCTTTATATTCCATCGTTTTGGCGATGCCGTTCATTTTGCGTTTTAAGTTATAAAATATCCAGAAAGACTTAGAGTTACTTTTGATTTTAGACTCCATCGATTTTATGTAGGTTTTGTGCAAAAACCTACATAGATAGGGTCCCGAATTCCTTTCTAAGCTGAAGAAACATGTTCTTATCTTTTAGGGACAAGGTTCTTTTGAACTTTTTGTATGCTATATTTTTTTTTTGTATTTCACCTTTAACAATTTGTTATACCACGGCAAACTGAACTTTCTTTTTCTTGTATGTATAGGGACGTAAAGACTTAAGCATTCTTCGAGTAATAAACTCAAACCATTTTTCTTATGCAATCTTCATTAAATTCCTGGGTTACGGGAATGTAGCTGTGTATTTATCATGATGCTGCACAAATCATAAAATTACAATTTCATTGACAAAAAATTTGCAATTAATTTGATTGTGAATAGTGTATCGAATTGCAGAAGTCGGTAGAGGCGGCAAAACTTGAATAGCCGACTGGAGACAAATGGCTAAATCCGGCACTGTTTATATTGAACAACTAGCTGGCATTTGATTTGCTTTTCTTAGTTTAAACCAGCCAGCTCGAGCGTTTAAATTAAGTTTAAACCACAACCGTGCACTGAAATCGTTAATCGAAACGACCGACTAATCGATTATTATCCTACAATTAATCGCAATTAAAAATCGCAGTTAGTGGACGTCCCAATTCTACATTCATGTCTCTATTTGGCTGTAGCCCCGTGTTATTGAATCAACTCAGCTAAGGTGACAAATTTAACATATATGACCATTTTAGCAGCAGCTGGGAAAAATCATAACGATCCGTTAGTGACACAATACGTCAAAGTAGTACATAATATCTAAGCATTGAATGGGTGTATAGAATTTAAAATTTTTGCACCTGTTTTCGCTTTTACGACAGCCATAAACATGGAAAATTATTATGTGCAACTAATTACTTGCAAAGCATAAAAGGTGTATGGTTGTAGTTGGAAAGGAGACCCCTTTCATCAGTGGGCCAAATAGGCAAAACTACTTTTACTGGGCCAAATGAAATGGAAAGGCAGAGCCAAAGTGGCGGTATTGGTGAGCAAGTGTGCGACGCACAGACAAATGACATTCGCCCAACAATAAAAAAAAAAAAACCGTTAGCAAAGTTGACACTAACAGCACGTCGCGTCAAACATAAAAGCTAATTGTAAGTTAAATTTTTTAGAAGTCTATCTTCGCATTGCTTGATACACACAGCCATTGGTAGCAGCAGCAGCAGCAGCGCGCGCCAACGGAAAGCGTAACTGGCTACATATATTGTAGAAATGGAAATATGTAAAGAAATCGCTGGCTTCTTTTGCCATTTGCATGCAAATATGTTGCTTTCAGTACGCGCTCAGATGGGCTTAGTGAAAATTTGCGAGCGGCCATCCATAGAGTTGAACTTTGTTTTTTAAATGTTGAACTTCTGGCTGCTTTAAACTTCTCTTTTCATTCATTATTTTTATATGGTAAATATTTTTTTTTATATTATTTGCACAAAGTCCTAAAAAATCTGAAAGCCGCACGCATTAAAAGCTGGTCAAGACACTTGGCTATGTGTCGACAGCCGCACAGTCCCTGAGAAAGAGTTGCAGAAAATGTGACAACTTGCCTGTCGCGTTATTTGCATTTTATTGTGAAGCCTGTTGCCATCACTTTTTCTTCTATGTGTGACGATGTCCAAGTTCATATGTTAATTCACATCAAGATATGCGATTTTGTGTATTTCAAAAATCACTTTCACACCAATAGGCAGATGATGATTACTTGTGTGAAAAATGTGGGTCCATTGGAAAACAATTTTAATTGCACATTTGTGCTTATAAAGAAAAATAGATACGTAACAGACGGTAGGACGGTAGGCTTAGTCGCCTTCTCTCTTCATTCATGAGAGCATTTATGTATACATTTGTCTATATCTATCTCGATTCGTTTTGGCTGTTACAAACAACCGTTATGTGAACAAAGTTAATACCAGAAAACTTACATTTTCTTAAACTCAAAAATTTCGTTTTATATACACAAAAAAAAAAATATATATAATTAAAAACATTTTTTCCCTCTATATGAACTCCTGCCCCTTAGATGAGAGGCTGGCTACGCCCTTGTATACCAAACAATTAAAGTATTTAAACCGTAGGTATATCATACGGTCAGTTTGTTCTTTTTGAGCGCATACATGGTTTCATAATAATGATTCCAGTGTCTTCATTTATGTATATTGTTACTATCAATATCTTTTAAAGAGAAGTGTAAATTTTTTTTTATCTAAAACTAATAAAGTTAGTAGGGCGAAATTCGAGGATGTGGTAGTTAACATATTAGTCCTTGAGACATATTTTTTTCAAAAATAAATATTGGAAATTTCCAAGGATATTCAAGGATAAAACTTTAAAAGGACATTTTCAATACTTATGCGTCCTGGTGCACCCAAAAATTAATTTTTTTTTCTATTCTACAGAATTTTTCCTTTTAGTTGATATCCATACTCTTATTCTACAATGTACCGTATTTTTTGAATCATTTTTTTATTCAATCATATTCTAGAAATTTCAGAGGCCTTTTAAAAAAAATCCTGACGTCAGAGAGAAAAACTAAAAACACAGTTTTACTATATTTGCCAGGTCTGCAGCATGAGAAAACGTCCCTCTTTGTCTGAAAAAACGTCATTTCCTACCCAAAAACGTCTTTTTCAAATTAATGTACAAAAAATTGTTCTTATTAAACTTTTATTGTATACAAAGGTATATGTATATCGAGCCCTAACCGCCAAAATAACGTAAGCGACATTTTTTCAAAATTTTCTTTTTGATGCAGAAATATTCCTAGAGCATTTAGATGCATTTCTGCATCAAAAAGAAAATTTTATCGCTTACGTTATTTTGGCGGTTAGGGCTCGATATGCACCTAATGTATATTAAAATGTCATTTCGACAGAGCACATTTAAAATTCATTGTAAACTGGTCGTTAATATAAAAATCATTTTATACATACACTTGTGATCAGCTGATTAAGTCATCAACATTTTGATCGATTTTGGCTGTTTCTCTTTCGTTTGTTTAATGTTTATTATTTTTTCATAAAAGCCAAGCTCATTAACAAACAAAATATTAATCCACAAAAAAACGGGCCAAAATTATAAACAATCTGCAAATTTTCAGCTAGATTTTCAACTTTTTATTCAGATTTTTTAGATTTTTTTTTTTATTTTCCAGTTTGATAGCCCATTAAATTTCAGGGCAATAATGTGCAAGTTTAAAGGGCCTAAATAATCGCGTTGGTTTTTATTAATATTTTTTTCTTGCAGACATTTGGTTAGGGGCTCGGTTGTCGAAAATGCTAAATTACGTTTTGCTAAGAAGGAGCATAGCAATAGGTCCATTCAATATCAAAAAATTGTTACGAATTGTTGCTAGTACTTGCAAGTTTTTACTGGAAATGCATTCAATAACCCAAAATATTTGCAAGAGGGAGCGAATTCGAGAGCGTAACAACCCAAGAGAGCTGCATATTCTTGCAAGTAAAAATTTTACTAGCAGGAATTTGCAGGAGTCAAAAAGTAAGGTTATGTTTCAAATTCAAATGTAAACAAACTGTTTAAGAGTATGATTTGATGAAACGTAATTAGTGAAATGAAAATATGGATGAAAAATTAAAATCTATTTTATATTTTTTTATTTTTATGACGATGGCAACTATTCCCAATTAAACGGAAAATTGCGCGCCAAAAATTAACCGCCAGAAAGTCTCAAAATGGCTTAAGTTACAAGTTTTTACTAGTTTTGCGTTCAATAACCTTTTCTGAAAATTTTCTGTTGCTCTCAATTTTACTCTCTATTTTTTTTACGCTCTCGCTGCAAGTACTTACTAGAAAAGTTATTGAATGGACCTAATATTTCAGTCTTTTTTGCGTTCATTACATTTCCAACGAAGCCTTAAAAAAGTCGCCTACTTTTTTCAGACGTTTTATGCTGTACAGCTTTTTTGATGCTTTTGCGAGCGTGCCTGTTGCAATAGATGGGCTCTTCCTGATTTGGCTTTTAAAGTGCAATCGCAAACATTACAGCAAGCCTCCTAACCTCAAGTGTTTACACAACCAGCCTTTGAACACGGAATCGTTAGTCCAAGAATCCAGAAAAAATCTTTTGAAGCAGCTGCAGCAAATCACAAAGATTGTAAAGGCTGATTCACATACAACTTTCTTCGCTTTGCTTGATAGTTCTTTGCTTTGACATATAAGATCGATGTAGGCATATGCATGAGTATGCTCACATAAAAAACGTTTGAAGCAAAGCAAAGCAAAACGAAGCAAAATCTTGGGCAACTCTCAACTTTTGCCCGCTATGGTAATCAGCTGTCTACACGTATGTATCTTTTCTCGTGCGCTTGCATTTGCATTTAATGACAAAAATAGGGTAAATAGGAATTTTTATTGCTATTATTAATGCATATTATTATATTGCTATCTATTTTACAGAGAAAATATATGGAGGAAAAGGAGAACGCAAAAGCTGTCAAAGCGTTTATTGTAGCATACCTTCTGCGTTTCACGCTTTGTTGTCAAAGTTTGAACTGTCAAGCAAAGCGAGGAAAGTTGTATGTGAATGGCCCTTAAAGATTTATTAAGAAAATAATTCAAAATCAGTTCTACTTATAAGATTTAGTAACAAAGAAAAATTACTGGGAAGTTAAAAAACGATAATTTTTTACACAAAAAACGTCCAAATGACGTTGAAAACATCAACCTGGCAACGCTGGTCGCACGGTGTAATACTCAATTGTTTATTTAACTATTTTTTACATTGCATTTCTAGGGTTTCTGGCGGACCTATAAAATTTAGTTGGCGGCCACTCCGCAGGGAAATTTTTTTTTCTTAACAGCGGTAATGGCAAACCTCCGAGTGTATTTCTGCCATGAAAAACAACTTCTCGTAAAAATACGATCGCCGTTCGGAAGCGGCGTAAAATTGTAGGTCCGTCCCCTTTAAGTGACAACATCAATGCGCACGCCACAGATCGGAGGAAAAGCTTGGCCAAACAGTAACATATTTGTAAGCGCCAATCTATTATTATTATTATTATTATTATTATAAAATATAGTTACTATAACAGAATGATTAAATAAACCATTCGATATTATTACTAAGAATCTCCTGAAGAGAATCAGAGTTTTCCGATCGAAAAATATTGATTTTCAAGAATTCTATACCATTTCTCTGAAAGTTATTTTTTCCCATATACATAAAATACACAGAAAACTTTGAGCGCTTTTAGCGGCTTCTAAGTTAATTAAAAAAAGAAATTTGGGTCTATTTTTTCGATACAGAACAATCCTACGGGGTTAAAGAATAAACATTTCTACTTTACTTTTTCACATGCTTTTTTGGGTCACCGTAATTTACAATCCAGTGATTGTTGTTTTGTTTGTAATTGTCTGTACTTAATTATAAGTCTTATCTTTAACTAGTTTAACCGGATTGTGTTAAATAGTTTTCAAAACCATTCCGATTGATGTCCATCTTTTAATAAATTATTTAGGTTAATAAATAAATCGAATTTACTTTTTAAACAAATGACAACCCTCCTTAAATACTTCACTTCACATTTTTTTGATTTGATATAGATAATTGAATTAAAGTCCAATTTCCAAACAGCTGGCAGCCCTATTAAACATATATTTTTAAACTAAAATCCTATTTCAATTGCCGAATTGCTTTAACTTAAGTTGAATTTGATTGCGGTTTAGCTGGCAACCCTCCTACATGCCGTAAGATTTTAAGCTTTTTTGTGAAATCTTTCGTTTGATCCCATTTTTTAATAATTCCTTTTTATTAGAAATAATTTGAATTGAACTTTTAAAGAGGTGGCATCTCCCTCAAATTCTTCAAAAATAATCTTAATGTTCAAACTAAGCTTTTCTAACACTTTATTGCTTAATATTGATAATTGAACTAACTTCGACTTTTGAAATAAGTGGCAACAATTTGAAAATATTTTCAAACTAAAACCTTAAACCTATACTGCAACTACCTAATTGCGTTAATTTAAGTTAAATTTGATTTTTTATACACATGTCAACCCTCCTTGATGAACTTAAGAAATACAGCATTTTTACCAAAAACATTAAAAGGCAAAGTATAAAAGTTTACCCTGAATACATATCTAATAAGATTTCTTGGGTAAAGTTGAAACAAAATAAATTCAAAAGGCTGCCGAACGAGCAAAATAAGATACATAAACATAATTGGGTTTAAATTATTTTTGCATAAGTAACATTATTTTTAACGACAATAAATTTTAACAAAAGCGCTTTGACTTATCTTAAACAGATTTGTACATGATTTAAATAAATCAACTCAATCAATTGGCAATTTGTCACACACTTCCTCTCGAGCATGAATTAACAAACATATCAGCAGGAGAATCTAGTGCGACGAAAGAAAAGAATTTATATCTCGCTATGTGGTTTAGCTTAACGGCTGTTTTAAGCTCATTAATGAACCCAAAAACTGAAATAATGTAAACATTATACAAAAATATATTGATTGCGCTTCCTCTGCGAAAGTGTTGTTCAGATCGATTTTCACACGTACATACATTCACTCGGATATATATCTACATATGTGCATATGTTGGTAGATAAGAATTTACATAAATCTATTTGATCTATTTAATTCTGTGTGTGTGTTTTGATATGCAGATGTTGACCCACTGACAGAGTGACTGACTGCGCAAATGAATTGGTAAAGAATGAGTTCGCACACTGCTTACTACTTGTTGATGCACATCAGTTGGAGTTCAGATTTAAATGAATGGATTACTTTCTATTTCTTTCACATTTAATTTAAACTCTTATTGGAAATGGTGCTAAAACGGGTATGTTTATATGCACGGTTGTCTGTCCAGTGCCGGATGGTGTTGAGATTCAGATTTGATCTTCTTTCTCAACCAAAGAACTACATATTTATTTACTGATGTGTATAAATTGATTTAACAAGGTGCGCATGCGCAGCATTAATATACATATTTTTGTTTCCGTCTTTGTTTCATTGTTGCTGTTGGCACACAGTTATTCAAATATGTAAATCTCTAAATGATCTAAAGAGTTGTGCTGCCAAGTTATTCAAATTGTCTTATCTTAATTTTTGTTGCACTGTTGCACGCGTTAATTAATGTTTTCAGGTTGGTATTTTATTCTTGGCTTTCATTTTCTAAAGAGGGCTTGGGAAATTACTTTTTTTCTGCAATTTTCTTTGTTCTTTGTGCAGCAGTTTCCTTGCTTATTTGCTTATTTTGGTTGCTTTTAGTAGGAATTGTCGTTCGTAAGGATTGAGGCTGATTTTTACCAGGTCAAAATTTGTCGAAAAAATTCTCTACTATGGTCTAAAAACTGACAAATAGCAGACATAGCTCTGTATCTAGTTACCGAACAGAAACTCTATTATGATGTAATTATATGGTACGATTTTTCCCTCAGTTTCTACTATTGCCCATCAATGTAGTTTCAATCGTATGCAAATGCTTACGTAAGGCTCTGTTCAGATCCAGAATAGGACACTGTGTCATATCTCCTAAAAATAACACCAATTCGTTTGCAAATGTTTGACGAGCTTAATGAGAATGAGCGTACTGGATTGGGGCGATGTTTTTTTTTTCAACTGTGACTTTTTTCACTCCTACCTCGAAACTTTGTAGAAAAAACCTAAAACAAAGCTCCCTGAAAGCCTACAGTTCAGAGGCTTTTTATGGTATAATTTTCATCAATAATGAGTTTTCTTTAGAATTGACTGCTCTACAAAAGTGTTCATTGCAGTGTAATCCTATCTTCCATCAGCGAGGTAGTACGGGTCACTAAACCCAATTTCGTCTTTTTAGCTAACATTGAATTTTTGTAGTCCAATGATTCTAACCCATTTTGTTGTGCTGTTGCCAGCGAATGAAGAACACCATTTCTTAAAATTTAAAAAGTAAAAATTTCACAAAAGTTTTAAATGTTCTTAAAACTTTCAAAGAAATTTAGAAAAAAAATTTAGATCCAATCATTTGATCATGAAGAAATTAACTCCTTAATTTTTATATGAAAACTGAATTCGGTTGTGGCTTTTACTTAGAAATTACTTGTATTATTTCTAAACAGAAATTTTTAAAAGCTATTAAATCACTTTTTTTAATGATCGTTAAAAATGAGATTAAACTGAAGTATTTCGTTTCTCAAAATTTGACTGAAATGTTTTGCCGAAAATAATAATTCTTTTTTAGAAGCTGTTGTAAATATCTTGAAGTTCTATAATTTTTTTCTTCTGAAAACCACTAAAGAAAAGAGCTTCTTAATCTTTATCTTTCATATTGTAGTTAAAGTAAAAAAAAAACGAAAATTAAATGAAAGCAAAAGTATTCCATACTTTCTTCCACTCGTTACCCACTACAAATAAAATTGGATTTTTGACAATGTTACATAAACACGCAAGAAACTAATTTGCTCCACAATGTTTATTAGCAATTATTGTTGCGCACTTTGTTGCCCTTAAACATTTTCAAGCCTTCACTTTAAAAAATTTTCATTATTATGTCGGCATCTAATCACCAATTAATCAACAACAATCGATTAACTCATTGCAATGCCAGCAGCAGCAGATGCAAAAGAAATACCAATAGCAAAACCAATAGCATTGCAACATTAATCAATTGTAGGTAGATGCGTGAAGATGCTTTCCGCCTCCACTACCGTGCCATGGACCTAATGCAAGCGAGTTAAATTTTTTATTTCACTTTTTTCCAACCTAAACCATGTTTTATAACTAAAGCACAACTAATAAGTAGACTGCGGATTTTTAACGTTTTAAAGTTTTAACTTAACGACACTTGAGTGAAAGATCGATCTATGTCGGCAGCCAGTTCGGGAACGCCCTATCTCAGAAAACTCTTCAAAAACGCCCTATTCCAGAAGTTGACTGAAAAACGCCCTATCTCAGCTGCCGCTTAAAAAACGCCCTATCCCAACAGATTTTCAGTTGAGATAGTTCATTTTTGAACCAAATCCTATGAAGGGACGTTATCGAGCTGGTTATAAAACAATCAAATGAGCGTATCAGAAATATGTATGCACCTTATACATAAGCTGTGCTATAATTGTAAAACGTACTTTACAACCCACCTTTTTTCAGCAGCTTAAAGGGCAAAAGTGAGAGTCATCTTAGTCATGGCGCTTCTTCGTAAGCTCAATTGCACTTTTTCCGGTAAAATGGTTTGCGGTGCTTACAATACTTTTTTTTAATTTTTTTTTCGTTTTCAGTTTACACTTTTGTTTTGGTTTTGTTGTTGTATGCATTTGTATTATGTAGTTATATGCGTTAGTTATTGTGTATCATGACTATTAAAAGTTCGGTGTAAACGCTTTGCACGCATCTTATGTTTAAATAATTATAACAGTTATAGCTGTTATCATTGCTGTTGTGGTGAAAATTATGTTTCACTTTTAATTTGAACATTTCAGGCCGAATTAATGTTTACTTGTTGAAAAATATGCATTATAATTACTTATGTCGATGTTGCATTTACCGTGTTTTTGTTTTGCCGCGTGCGTACATATGTATGTATATGTTTTTTCCCATCTCTTTCATTGCATTTGACTACAGTATTACGAATATGTACAAGAAGTTGAAGCAATGTTTGGAAAGCTCTTAATTTTGGCTTCATTTCACTTTTCTATGTGCTTTTTTTGTTAAGTATTTCTGGCGCTGCTATTTTTTGACTGCTTTCCTGTTTTCGTAAATTTTTTCTATGCACTTACATATGTACTTTTAAATTTTTGCCAATTCGTATCGTTCACTTTTATTTTTCATTGCTGCATTTGTAGTTTTTGCTAGTTTTTTGTGTTGCCATTTATGATGTGTTTGTCACTTTAGACCACCTCAACGCATGGACGGGTATGGGAATGCGCTATTCATGTGGACATGTGTGTAAGCTGGCATATATTGTATTGTACGTTGTGAAGTGCAGACGCCAATCAGTGTCTAGTCGTCTACCTGCTGTCTGCTCATCCGCAAACTCATCTGCTTTTCTACAATTGCATCTTCACTCCATCCCGCAGCGATTTATTGTCGCCGGCTTTTATATCATTTTACTCGCTGCAACCATTTAACCAATACTAGGAATGTTAATCTCCGGATACCGGCCTTTTTAGGTACCAAAAATCGGGGATTTATAATTTGCACTCATACCGAAATTTTCCTCACAAAAATCAATTTATTCGCGAAACCATGGGCCAAATATAGTAAAATATAAATATAGTTTCTCACTCTGGCGTCGGTAATTCAAAAATGATTTAAAAACTTCAGTGAAATGTGCTTAGAGAAGAAGTATTGGTATCAAATTAAAGAAGAAATTCTGTAGAATTTAAACAGGTTCAATTTTTTGGTGAATAAGGACTGGTAAGTATTAAAAATGTCTTTTTGAAATTTTATCCTTGAAATTTCGCAATATTTGTTTTTGAAAAAATTATACAGGGTGTCCCAGAAGTAACGTGCCAAACTTTAGGGCAAGGTAGGTGGGGGGGTGAGCTCACTGATAAACAAAAAATTTTCAGGTAAAAGTGTCACCGTTTTTGAAATATTTACATTTTTTCGAATTTAAAAAAAATCGTGCCTTTTCATGTGTTTTCTTTAACTGCAACTACAAACCGGGCAATACTTAGTAAATTTTTTATGTAAAATACTTCCAGATAGTTGCCTCTCCATACTCAAATGCAATGTAGTTAAAATA
>NW_016163232.1:0-16675 GCF_001687245.7 Rhagoletis zephyria | reverse complement strand
ATTTTTTTATGTAATGTAAAGTTATAGCTCAGTACATTTTTTTTTCACCCGAGATAGTCAAAGTTGGGGAAGAAAATATCAAAAAGTTAAAAATCCAGAAATAGTCCTAATTTTATGATGGTTCCTTAATTTATTTTAACTACATTGCATTTGAGTATGGAGAGGCAACTATCTGGAAGTATTTTACATAAAAAATTTACTAAGTATTGCCCGGTTTGTAGTTGCAGTTAAAGAAAACACATGAAAAGGCACGATTTTTTTTTATTCGATAAATGTAAATATTTCAAAAACGGTGACACTTTTACCTGAAAATTTTTTGTTTATCAGTGAGCTCACCCCCCCACCTACCTTGCCCTAAAGTTCGGCACGTTACTTCTGGGACACCCTGTATGTTAAGGACTTAACATCCTCGAATTTCATCTTTATAACTTTATCAGCTAAAAAAATACCTATTCGCACTTGTGCATTCAAAAAAATTTAATTTCGTAAAATTCCAAAGAATTTTCCTCTTTCATTTGGTAGCGATATTTTTATTCTACATTGCATTGCATTGAATTCTTTAAATAACTTTTGGAATTATTCATATCTTTGAAATCCTTTGAAGTCCTTTATAATAAATCCTGATGTCAGAGAGAAAAAATAAAAACGCCACTTTAAACAAAAAGTTGGTTTCAAACCCATTTATTTATTATTTATTTTATGGCAGGAGAGCTTCTCATACAATATAGAAGCAATTTTTGAAAAGTGGTGAATATCACATTTAATTATCGATATATTTAGCAGTAACTACTTTAGCAACGGCTATGCCTCGATATTTTGTTTGATAAAACATACACTGAAATTTTGTATTGTGTCACTAAAGTGTCGTTTTGCCAGGGTCCGAGAACACTTTCCGGGTTTGGTTTAGTCCTGCATGAGAACAAACGTTCAAGAACATTGTCAAAGAAGATTTCAATGGGAACAAAAGTTTTGAGAGCAATTTGAAGAGGGAAAAATGAGAACAAAAGGTTCGGCAACGTTTCCGTGAAGAACAAAATGTGAACAAAACTCTCGTTAACGTTCTTATGAGGAGCAGAATAAGAACAGAAATTTCGGGTACGTTTACAATGAGAACAAAATACGGAACATCCTCGTTGTCATGGATGATCAAATAGGAACAAAAGTCTGGGGAACGTTCTTCTAGAGAACAAAAGTTTTGGGAAATTAACGTTAAGAATGAGAGGGACGCCTGTGTGTTGCGATGAAAACTCGTTTCATTGAAAACCATGATGCTTAATTCCAAGCTAGAAGAAAGTTGAATTATTTCAACTGCTGGATCATTTATAACTAGGGGCACAGTCCACTTGTGGGACACTTTTTCATTTACTGTGCATATCTTTCAGTACTTTTTTGATTAATTTTAATATTCAAATATTTCAAACTAATGGAACGCTTTAAGAGAAAGTTCCTTAGACTTTTGTTCTTTGCCAGAATGTTCCGGTAACTTTTGCTCCCATTTTGTTCTCTCTCTTAGAAATGTTTAACGTTGGCTTATAACTCTCATCGGCGAAAAAAAACTACTTCTCATTTAGTAGCTCCTATGGAACAACTTTTTCCCTATACAACTTATAGCTGTTATAGTAATAATAATAGTTTGGAGCTTACGTGTATGTTAGTGTTGGCCGAGCTTCTCCTCTGATTTGTGGCGTTCTACGCCGACTCCGAACGGCGATTGTATTTTTATGAGAAGTTGTTTTTCATGGCAGAAATACACTTAGAGGTTTGCCGTTGCTTGCCGAGGTGCGACCGCTATTAAGAAAAAACTTTTTTTCTATATTTTTTGTGATGTTGCTTTGACCAGGGCTTGATCATGATCCTGATCATGAAAAAGTTTAAGAGCGGTCAGTAGGGACAGTAGTGGAGTCACATGTGCAGATCATGGAAGACTCTGATTCCGATAATAGTGTTGATTGCGATACTAATGACCCAAGCCTCAAACCATCACTATCGAAAAGAGTTAGAGTCATGCTTAAGTACGTACAAAATATAAGACAAAGCATAAAAAGGTGTTGCGTATTTAAGGGAAAATATATGTATGTTTTTTTTTATTTTCTGTGGACTCTTACGTTCGTTGTATAACGGGTTTGTCTGAGAAAATTTTCTAGAACATTTTTATCCTTTGACGACCACCAGAATGCCGATATGAATTGTATCCATATTTTCCTCTTAAATATTCCAAAAACTCTTGGCCATAAAATTGCGAACTTAATGGCCATAAAAAAATTTGATCAGAGAATGCAAAAAGATTTGTAGGTTTAACTATATGGGTCTAGGTGTTTAATGATGAATTGGAATTATTCCGCTCCAGGGAATGACCCTTAAATTGTTCCACAGTGCTATAGATTCATGGTACTTTGGCGATCAGCGAGTTGCGCTTGCTTCGTTTAGAGGCACTAGATCCATCCTTCGCCATATTCTTGGCCTTCCTATAGCGCCGTCGCTCTACCAGCATCACTTTCTTAGGTGCACTACCGTCTCTAATCAAAGCCGTATACTGCGCTTTTGGAAACCTGTGAAGTATTCGAACTTCTTCATCTATTTATTCGGCACTAGTATTCATCGACGGTTGTGTGCCGTGGTCTCTAATGCTGAATTTCCACTAGGCATTAAAGACAGATATTTTAATGACAAATTTTTGCATTAAATAATATTCTTGTCATTACTTAAAAAAAATTTCTACATGACATTTATTAAATGCCTCACCTTTTTTGTAATTTCAATGCCTAGTGGAAATGCCGCATAATAAATTTCCTTAAAATTGTGTGGGATCTTTGAACTATCCCTCTTTTTGGCGAACAAACAACTACATGCTCCGACAGTGTTCACTGCTGCTTAAATCCAGCTGATACAATTTCTTTGAATTTTTTTAAAGACTTTTCTGCTTTTGAAGTTCAAGAAGCATGCCTTCCCCTAGGGCACTGATCTTTGTAAACTATGCCTACCCTAATGTACATAGACACTTCTACAAATACAACTGTTCTGAATTGATGTAAAATTACCAAACTCCATTCTGAGAAGAATGTAAACCGCCAGAGAGAAGACATAACTTCAACTGAGTAGCGTTAAATAGCAAATGGGGCGTTGCGGCGTCAAACACCCCACGCCAAAGTCATTCATTACACATGTCCATTCGAGACTTAGGCCAAGTTGCTTGCAACACAATCTTGCCGCTGCAACAAATACAGAATTTCGACCATTACACAGCCTAGGCCAATTGGCTGACCGGCCGGCATTCTGTTAAAGACTTACAAAGAAGTAAAACTCGCTGATATGCGAGTAATGCGCGGCGGTCGATGCAACAACGCTAAGTATATGCAACGAAATCGCTGCAAGCGCATATTGCAGGAAGCCAAATATGTATGTACGCTAGCTGAGCTTTTGGCTTTAAATGCTAAATTTATTTATTATGTTGTTCCAGTTGTTATTGCTGACTTTTTTATTTTTGCTTGTTCTTTGGCATTTGTTGCTGTTGTATTATGTTAAACACGTTTTGCACGCGTCGTGTCGCTGCCGCTGACTATTTGTTGCACTAATCGCTCAGCGTTGCGCGATTTTTTATTTTTTTTGTTTAAGATCAATTTTCTTCCATTTTCCGGTTTTCAGAATTTTGTTTAGAATTTTGTGCTTGTGCAACAAATAAATTCGTGGCTGCGCTTCTGTGGCATGCAATACTGCTATCTTGCCTATGCTTATGCCCTCTTCTGTGCGAGCACTGGCGTTTGTTGCACGTGAATTTTTGCCGGTTGCCATTCGAGAGTATTTAAAACGTTGAATTATTGATAAGCTAATTTGCCATGTCTGACCCAAATAATTTATTAGCTGAGATTCGGGCATGGAGGCACCATAACACCAGCGCGCCCGTGCCGTGTCATGTTTGCCATGAAAACTTAATATTCATGCAACAGTCATAAAACACGCTAAGAATCATATAAAGATAAACCAGAATAAATATGAGCACAAGAACAAAAAATTAAGAACACTGCAAAAATGTGAAAAACTGCTCGAAATTCGCCAAAGGCAAAATGTCAGTTAGAATGCCGGTTGCGCACGCGCTACAGTACTGCTACACTTTAAACGCGTTCACGCTGCTGCCGCTGACAGTCGCAACCACAGCCAAGTGCAGCAACCTTTGCGGCAGCGGTTGCTTATCGTGCCTCAATTTTAGCTGTGAGTGGCAGTGGCTGTGGCTGCGCATGCGCGCTGATTGTAGATCTTTATGTTTTTATTCATAGTCAACTTAGGCGCAGGGGGTATGAATATGACGGTGATGGCGAGAAAAGGGGGGCGAGGACGATGGTGTGGCATCCGTTGAGTGGGCGTTGAATGGCAAATTTGCACGCGCGCACACTGCCGTGAGGGCAAACACCGCTGCACTGCCCAACACAACATCGCAATGAGGCATACAGTTACTAGTTGTAGGTGGCATGCAGCGTGAGGTTGCGCCATCTGCTATGCGCTGTGCCGCTGTGTGAAGTGTTAAACTGTTTAAATAACAATTTGCTGTGTTGAAAAATTGAAACGGTTTGTTGAACTTGACATTTGAGTGTCAAAATGATGACTAGCAGCTCACAGCTCATATGCCGCACGCCATTGAGAAAAGGTGCCGCCGTCACATAAATAGCTAAGAGTTCGTGCCGCTAAGCAAGTGGGCGATGTACGTGTATGCACCAACACATGTAGGTGTAGGAGTTATGAGGTAATAGGATAATATGGCTTAATAAAAGTGTTAGATTTACAGGAAAATTTTTACGTGAGAATTTCTTATGGTTACATAACATGTATAAATTATTCGAGGGAATAACTTAGTTTCATGAAGGCTATACATATTATTTCGAACCTAAATATAATTTTCATTAGGCAAGTACATATTTTATTTTGCTTTACTTTGCTGAATCAGGTAAGGATTTAGTGCCAGACAACGCATTAATATCTTTTCTATCCAATCGATAGCCATTGGGGTTTCCTAGTCGATTATGTTTTTTTAAAAGAGCTTACTATGTTCAAAGGAAGGAACTAAACGCTTTTATTTTGTCTCTTTTACACGATGGAGACATTTTGACGGTGACCCTGGAGGGTGCAACTGGAGAACTCTGGCTGATTTCCGCCTATGCGGCGCATGGGGACGCGGTGGAGCAACTTTCATTGCTGTTGAGGAACGATGTAGCAGAATCGAGACGCAGGAAGGCCTGTGTCTTTATCGGGGCCGATACTAACTCCCTCCATACGATTTTGGGAAGCTCGGATATTACCAATAGACCTGAGTCACTCTTTAATTTTATACTAAATGAATATTTATATATATGCAATAGGGGTAACGACCCAACTTTTGTAACGGCAGGCAGGGAAGAAGTTTGAAGTTTGTCACTCTGGCCTATTCTCGTATAATGTGCAGGATATCTGGCTGGCAAGTCCTTAGCGACCAATCGTTCTATGATTATCGACACATCCAATTCTCTCCATATAAAGCGCGTCCTAAGCAATATCCTTACAGCCTTACAGGAACGTGTGGTGAACCAACTAAGGTCTTTACTCCAGAAGTATGCAGTACACTATTCCGGTTGCACACACGAGGGCGGGATCTTGACTGAAAGCCTAATTGACGAATAAGTTGGTGTAGTATTCAACAATTCGTGCAGAGGGCCATTGAAGCCTCTTGTCACTACAGTCAACACAAAGGAAAGAGCAAAGCGCCCTGGTGGTCGGAAGAGCTCTCTGATCTTAGGGAATCGAACAGAGGCCTTTTGAAGTAAATCGGCTTCCGACTGGGCACTACACAATATTGGATTTGGGGACTATAAGTCCAGGGTTAGGAAAGCGAAAGGAACTTTGTGGAGACTCTTCTTCGAAAGCGCGGAAAGGTTGCCAGGAATGCTTAATATTTAGGCGGATCCTCTCTGGGAATCCCATTCTCTTGGGATACGTCAGGGATGAGTACGGAAACCCGGATCCATTGGCTTCCTCAAATCTTTCAAGGCAGCGGGGCCAGACGGCATAAAACCAGCTCAACTGCTGAAGCCTGCGGAGGTGTCTTACCCCTGGTCAAAGCGAGTAAGTTCTTGCACGTATCTCTAGGTTCCAGGTAAGGTATCAGCCCTTACTCGTTTTTTCGAAGACGCTGGAGAGACTGATTACTGTAAGGACAGATCCGTTGAAACGGTCCTACATACTGTCGTTGACAGTATTTAGTAGTCCTTGTTGCAGAAGAAAACGAAGTTTTCCTGAAAACTCAAAGTGGAGGAAATAGTCAAGAAGGCTAAAGTAGCCCTATTTTGTTGTAGGCGACCCCATTGGAAAGCTCTGGGGTTTCTCGCCGAAAGTAGTTCATTGGCTTTATGAAGCTCTAATAAGTCGATTTTGCTATAAACGGTACTCGTCTGATGGAAAGCATTACACAAGGCCTTCATCGTCAAACAGATGGTAGGAGTGCAACTAGCTGCCTTAATTGGGATCAGCGGGATACTTCGCACCCCTCCTACTCTGGCGCTTAATGCTATGTTAAATGTTATGCCCAAAGTTTAGCAGACAGAGCTGCCACTGCGTGCACCGCAGTAACGCTAAGTGGGGTGGGCTTTAAGTTCCCTCGAGCTATGGGCGCGTATTTGCGAATAGACCACTGCATGACGCTGCTGGGTCCGAAGGGATCTTTTACCAGCCACATTACAGCGAGAGAGGACTGGCAGGTGTGCAGCATCTGGAACCGGGGTCTTGTTAACATATTTACGGACTTATCGAAGCTGAAAGGTAAGGTATCTGGACCGGATCCGCGTCGCTACGCGGCATGACGTGAACGCGAACCATCGCGTTTGAGGGCCACCAGGCTCGCCTCACCTTGGGTGTCGAGCCGCCATCAAACATTATACTCCGGAACCCTGGGGAACACTACCGGTCATCTGTTATTCATTAATGTGCTCGTGGATATTGTATTGTATAATCTTTTGACGTAGAATACGTCTTACGTTTCGATATGGAGCATATGCTGAAATGTTATAGTTGTAATTTTTACGCTTATTGCACGAGAACTAGTGAAGCGATTTGAAAGAAAAGTATAGCGTTTCAAAGATATAATTCCAAACCTATCGATAGATTAATTTTTGTGAGTAACCAATTCGGTTTATGTCTTAGAAACAACGGTAAATTTTGGCTTATTTTGGGATCAATTTTGAGCCGTCAAAATGCTCTAGCAACTTACGATTTGCAGGTTAAACTTAAATTTTCGGGATATAGGTTCTTTGGAGCGAAAGAAATATTATCGTGTACAAACTCTATATAATTTCAACAAATATTGAGCATTTTAATGCAAAAATTTGTTTGAAAAATTTGCAAATTTTTTTTATTACCAAAATGCTCTAAAACCGCTCAAATGATTTTATTTTTGTTTTCTTTAATCAAAAATTCAAGATTTTTCCTTTCATTTGGTATATGGGAAGTATTGGTTGATATCTTATAAGTGTGCTTATTTGATTCAAATACATGGGCCTAAATAATTTTCCTGCGCTGGAAGTGAAAGAAGGAGACAAAAAGTATATGTGTAGGTATTTCGGCTTTTGAATAACAGATGGCGCAATATTTATGAAAGGCAAAGGTGAAGGGGGATATGTAGATGTAGAATATGATAAACAAAGATAAATATAAAGAAAAATATGAGGATGAGGATGCCGATAAAGGTATAGATGAAGATAGAGGAAGAAAGATTAAAATAAAGGTAATTGTAGAGAAAAGAATATAGACAGAGACTCAATCTGGGGACTATTTCGGGATTTTAGAGGTTTTCGGATTTCTCGGGACTTAGCGATATTATAATCGATATTCTATCGGTTTTGTTATCGATATTTTTTATCGATATTGTTATTGGTTTTGCTATCGATATTTTCGGAACTTATCGATATAATGAACGCTATTTTTTATCGATTTTGTTATCGATATTTTAATCAATTTTGTTAACGATTTTTTTTTATAGATTTTGTAATTAATTTTGTTATCGCTATTCTTATCGATTTTGTTATCGATATCTTTATCGATTTTGCTATCGATTGTGTTATCGATATTTTAATCGATTTTGTTATCGATTGTTTTATAGAATTTGTATTCGATTTTGTTATCTATATTTTTATCGATTTTGTTAACGATATTTTTATCGATTTCGTTATCGATATTTTTATAGATGTTGTGATCGATATTTTTATCGATTTAGTTACCGATATTTGTATCGAGTCTTTTATCGATATTGTTTCAATTGTGATATCGATTTTATTATCGAGTTTTCTTTCGATATTGTTATAGATATTTTTGTAATTTTTTTATCGATTTTTTTTTCTATTTTGTTACCGATTTTGCTATCGATATTATTATCGCTTTTGTTAAGAGATATTTTTTTCTTAGTGTGTGCTTTCGTCTTGACTTAGATGTGCTCTTAACCATACCACGTATTCTACGTTTAAGTTTAGCTGCTTTTATCAAAGTAGTCGGCGATTATTTTTAACTTTTTCTTTCGCGAACTGAATCCATTTGATGGTAGAC
The DNA here is from genome assembly GCF_001687245.7 of Rhagoletis zephyria. NCBI lineage: Eukaryota > Metazoa > Arthropoda > Insecta > Diptera > Tephritidae > Rhagoletis > Rhagoletis zephyria. The sequence continues at coordinate 8,119 of NW_016163232.1, read as the reverse complement.
CATCTGCATCTTCAATGAACACATTTAGGGGGGTTTGACAATATGCTCAAGACTTTTACAAGCAGAATCAAATTCAACTTCTCGGCGGAAAAATATAAATGAATACACAGGACTTCGACAAGCCAGTCCGATTTTTCACTATAAGTATAAACATTTGTTTGTAGATAATGCTTAACACAAAAAAAAAATCAGATGATAAAATCTTCATCAAACCATAATTTCGTTTTTAATTTGGTCAAATATTGATCGTTTTCTAGATATAGCTGCTAATCAAAGTGCAAAAGAGAAAAATTGCTTGAACGACAATTTATTTTATGAATTTTTTAAACAATTTTAATCGATTTTGTTAGATGCATAGATTGTAAATACCCTACTTACGGTGGAAAATGGTAGGTACTGGGAAAGTGGGCGTGGCACTTCCCACCCAAACTGAAATTCTCATATCGCTTATCTCATCATATGCATATTTTTTATAAATGAAAATCTGGGTACCTTTTTCGGTCTAATTTCAAAAGCTACTGAAGAAATTTGGAGGAGACTTGTTAGAATTAGCATTAATTAACGTTCATAATTCGATTTAAATTTTCCCTGTAAATTCGCCATAAATTATGCTGGTGGACTTCAAAATAATAATTCGCATAAAAGAGTTAGTATTGGTGGCAGGTAAAATTCAAAAGTGTATGAAAAAAGATGTCGAATTTCGACAACTGGGCGATACTAGTATAAATGAATACGCAGGACTTCGAAAAACCAGTCCGATTTCTCACTATAAGTATACACATTGGTTTGTAGATAATGCTTAATACAAAAACTAAATTCAGATGATAAAATCTTCATCAAACCATAATTTCGTTTTTAATTGGGTCAAATATTGCTCGTTTTCTAGATATAGCTGCTAATCAAAGTGCAAAAGAGAAAAATTGCTTGAACGACAATTTATTTTATGAATTTTTTAAACAGCACAAAATGAAGGATGGCTGCTATACAAACTAGAAAAAGATGACGTGCTATAGAGGCTTTGTTGAAACATCCTTCAGAAGAATAATAATGCGGCAAATATAAAAATCCTTCTCGCACTAAAAAGTATCCTATGTTATATTGTTTCTGCGTTACCATCGCTGCTGCCAAAACCATCTTAAAACTTTTACTTGCACTTTCTTTCAATTCCATCTTACCGTCTTACTTTTACTAGCGTAATAGAAAAAATGCATAAAATCAGGGAAAAGAAAACCAAAGATCAAACCAGTGTGTGGCCAATAATTTTCCATGAGTCTTAAGCTGTCATGACAAAGGCAAAATATGTACATAAGTGTAAGCCACGCTTAAATGCCTTAAAAGCTTACATAATTCGACATGCCTAACCAAAAGCGGTTGCCGACATCTACAGCGCTTCGTCGCTAGAACGCTCATCTCTAGAACGAAGCATCGTAAAGTAGTTAGTAAATATTCCAACTCTCTCACTGTGACACCTAAGCGCAACAATTCAACGCGCGCATGTACATATGTATGTATGTGTGGTCTGGTCTTCTAACTTCTATTAGCCGAAGCGTTAGCAAGGCTCACCAGCTGGCCACGCATTTCAATAGGTATCCAATTGCGACGAGTACTTCATTAATGTGCTGCGAATTGCAAGCCTTTCGCTATTTCTGTTTTACTTGGTGCACAGCAAAATGACTAAAGCACGTTTACACACGGTGCCAGCCCATTCATCAATCGTTGCCCATGCTGGCGGTGATATTTCGCCATAAATTCATTGATCTTGAAGGATCGATCGATCCGATCAGTGGAGCAATCGCTCACGTAGGAACTTATTTGTATGGTATTAGGTATGTGTATAAATTTTCGCAAGCTGCCACGATAAAAACGCCAACTAAACGCTTCCTATTGATCGCTAGCAGATAAGCCAAATGACACTGGCGGCGAGAAATATTTTTGCGCTAATATTAAACGAAAGCACTGCGAGTAAAGGGAGTTAAATGAAAGATGGATAAAATATACATTAATTTATTAAAATAAAGTTTAGAGTGTTAAATATAAACTAGCCGCAGATGGGGATATTGCTGATGAATGAGGGCACTGCACCATCCAGCATCAGGCCGGAACCAAATTCGATGCGCTATAAGTTCGCCCTGTCTAAGCCTTGAAGCTGCATTATGCAGTTTTCGAACGTTGCATTAATTTTAGCATGATAACTTAATTAAAACTTTCTAATAAATATGAGTATGCAATCTCCCTAGAAGTATGTGGCTAGCGCTGGCAAGAGCGTAGCCTGGAAGGAGAAAATGTTATGTAGCTCCTGCAGAAATCGCCCATGAAAGGTCCCTATATGAACTAACCCAAGGGTATCTTATCACGGTTAATAACTCGACAGCCAGAAGTGGCCCCGCCGTAAATCGTAGAAATTCATTAAAAAGTATAAAATCCCAGAAGCTGGTCTTCCCTCTGTTGGAGGTTAGCGCTTACAGCTATCATCTGGTAAGGTCAAGTAATTGGTATATGTGACTGAGTCAAGCCTATTATGTTTTCTGGAGTTCTAGTCTGTTTGATGTCACTTGAGAAGGCTACACAGCCAAGCAGTTATGGACCAAGATTGACACTTAAAGTAATGGTGAATATAGTACCTGTCTACATTGAAGGCGAAAAAGCCTCAAGTTCAAGCGGGCTTCGATTTTATGCCTGGTCTCACGGATTACTGCGTAACAGCAATGGTTCCTAGGACTTATTATCTGCCTACTTTACCTCAAAGAAGTTTTGGGCCGGGCAGAACTTCGGGGAGCAGTGATAGGTCTACTGACCAGAGCTTTGCATCAGTACTAAGTTCAGCATTTCAGACTGCTGCAGTGTATTTCAGGCAGAAGTGACTGCTTTTAATGATGCGGTGGAATCACTGATAGCCAATCAGCCATGACGGCCTTAAGAGCGTTAGAGGTACGCTCTAATTTGGTTAAGGAATGTCTGATTTCTCTTTCAGTTGCGTTAGAATAATTCTGTATTAGGCTAATTTGGGTTCCAGGTCACAGCTATGTGGCTGACGAATTGGCCGAATAAGAAGCGGCTGGGAGTGCCACTAATCTCCTGTGGTCCACTATTGGACATATGGGCTTCTTGCCAGCTCAGCGAGCGCTGGACGAAAGCCAGGATATGCGCCATTACAAGGTACTTCTGGCCGACGGTGCATAGCGTGCGGACAAGGGAATTCCTCACACTTACAAAGCCGAGCGTGTGGCTCTTGGTGGTATGGTATCACAAAGGAAAATTTGCTAACCTAAGATTTATGTTAATCGTATTGGTTGGTAGTCCATCTCCTTAGAACTCCTTGTCACTAATCTTATCTCAGTGTTGGACGCAAAGATGATTTCAAAAGCTAAGCATTTGCTGGAGCTTTGCCTTTTCGCCTAAATATATTGAAAATACGCCGTGTGTACTCAAATACCGTTATCATTAGCGGTTGCATTGGAAGGACTATCAACAGTTTAATGAATTTACTAGCGCAGGGGCATAAATATAATTAATTATTAGCCCAACTTGTTCGAATTGAATGGACTTGTTATAGCCCGGAGAACTCAACGATATTTCAAGCTTAAAAGTATAATTGTGCACTATATTTAATGCCTAGGGAAAGAATTAATCGGATAGTGAGAAACGGTACTTCTCTTTAAATTTACCAGACTCTTTTATGAATCTATGCTCACTCTGAGAAACACTTAGTTGTTTTGCAGTTCAGTATTCCACCAGTGGTCCATCCTTGTTAATGATACTCCAGATGCATCTGATAGTTCCTGCTATCCCTGGCCCTATAATTGGCTGCGATCTAAGTAAATACTACTTAAAAAAGCCGAAGTTCGTCAAAACATTAGTCATTTTGTTGCTTTGAACTCCACCGTAGTGTCCTGGTACCCACATGACGGCAAGATAGTTCCATTTTGAATCCATCGTCAACATATATTTCACAATTATTCTTTAACAGAATACATATATGAGGATTGATCTGATTAAAGCTATGCATACTCAAAGTACAATAGTTGGTCTTTGACTTGGGGTAGTCTTACCAAAGGTTCTTTGGCACTAACCGAAAATGGAAGCTTTCAGCGCGTATTCCTCCCTAGGCTCTGCCATGGTACAAATGTCTTCTTCCTCCTTGCGCAGGCCACGATTTTCTAGATAATATGGAGTGGCTCAATCTTATGATTGTTTCGTCGACTTTACGAGGTCTGGATATTGAGCGTATAGACTCAAAAGTAGCATTGCCAATCGCCCCTCGAAACCCCCATTTTGCACCTATTTGCTGCCAGCGAAACTTCGGTATTTGTTAGTAGGTCGTCATTGATGATTACGACATATGAATTTCGCCTAATGGCTTCAGCCACATGTTGCATGAAATCATTTGTCGTTCCAATGTTTTTTCAGTCTATGCAAGAAAATGCATAAAACATGAAAAATGTAGACCAAATTTCTCCGGATTTCTTACGGAGGATTTCGGTTGAAAAGATCTTAATCGCTGCTACTTGAAATGATTATGGATAGCAGAACACTAATGACAATAAAGTCAAGGTAACTGAATTTTACGGAGCGGCTTTGAACCGGAATCTTTAAAGACTTCTTTACAATTTATTTTGCATGATTTGATTATTTCTCAGTCGTCATTTAATTACCTTTCATTTTGCTGCAAATTCAAGTATTATCACTAGCTCTCATTAATTTAAATAAGTTAACGTTGCTGCTCAAGTCAAATAAAAGCCAATAACCAATATTACTAACTATTCTACTCTGTTTCAGTTCAGTTTAAGCAATTTCCCAGTACGATCACGTAGCATCGCTTAACAAGTAAAGCAAACATAAAGAGATGAATGCAAGTTAAAGTAGTAGGACAATTTAAATTACAATCGATTGATTGCAATTCAATTGATTGCCACACAATTATTGCCAATAACCGACAGCCCCCAAACAACGAACGACACGACAAATTGCTGCGCCACCAAAGTTGCTCAGCTACAAAAAAAAAAGAACAAATCAAAAGCGACGTTGAGGCATTTAAGCGACAGCGTGCCACGGCTGTAAGTGCCACGTGTTGTCTGCTTGTCGTTGCCTTGGTTGGCTGCTGCATTGGTACTAAGTTGTCGGCATTGCACACCCTTTATTGACATTGGCAATGTGCGCTCGTAAATTGAATTGCCAGCAATTTGCCAGCACCAATTCATTTAGGGCACTTTATTCGTTCGCTCAGTCTCAACCCTTCATTTGTGCAATCGACGGCACACTTGGGCGATCAAAGACAATTGATTGCTGTCAATTGGCTGCTGTCAAGAATTGAACGTTAATTTTTGCACCGATTGAGTTATGAGTATTACCCTGAAAAAAAACAAAACATTTTTTTAAATAAAAAATTGTAGAAGGTTTTATGGCAAATAAGTTATAGGGCACTGTCTGCACTGAGTTAATTTTGAAATTCTTTAAATCCTACGAAGTTTAACGCGCCAACATTATTTACCTTTTTTTTCAGTGTACTGCACTTACTTGCTACCATTCTTCCTTACACCAATTGACCTTCGACTAAATTTTCCAATGAACGTCAGTTTCATTTCTATGTTAAATATTTATTAACAAAAACTTGTATTCCATCAGCAAGAGTATAGCTTTTGCCGCAGTTACAAAAAAATGAAATACTTTCATGTTGACTTCTATGAAATGGGTGCTAAGATAGCTTGCAGACATTTAAATGGTGCGTACTGCAAGGAATGCAGCATTAAAAGTATTTAACATTTTTTAATATGTAAGTATTTGTTGGCAGACTTTAGTTACGCATTGTTTAGCGACAGCGCAATATGAAAGACTTAAGCAACGAACTCGTTTTTCTTATTAGGGACGTGTAATTTTTATTATTTTATTTTTTTTTTATAAACGCAATTTGGAGCAACTACTTTGTACGCCTCAGAACGCCCTATCTCAGAATTCGTTTCAAAAACTGTACTGCATCAAATTTAATGATTGAATTAGCATTTGAAGGTAAACTTCAAAGGATTAGGTAAAAATATAAACTTTTGAATAGCGTTGCAACCCGTTTAAAATTTTGTGGCTTAAATAGGTATCTTGAGTAAAATATTTCAACGCGCTCAGCGAATGAAAGGCATATAAATGTACTATTAACCAGAAGTAACAATTTTGAGAAGGGTTGCCAAATATCTAAACAATTTAATCTCAGTATATATAGAACAAAGTTGCTAACGTAAGACTGAGCTTTATTTTTTGTTGGGTTTGTCTATTTCCAGGGAAATTTAAAAAAAAAAAAGTTCCGAATAGAAAATTCCGGAAACATTAATTTTTAATAGATTTTGTATAGGAATTTTTTATTTCTTTAACTTTGATCGTAATACTACATTGGAAATGGTTGCCCATGTTCAAAACTGTAACAATGCTTAAGGATTACACAGAAGACAAACTCTTCCTAGTTAATGAACAGCTTCAAGCGCATGCGTCGCGAATTCAACGACCGTAGTAGGAACGAACTGCTTAACCACAGGAAACAAAATCGGGATCGCATTCTGCATCGTAAAGTGAGATGAAGTGCGGTGAATGTCCGACTAAAGTTTCATTTGGAGACACCAGGATTGTGTTGTGTGTACATGTCCATTTGAATGAGGAAATATCATCATTTCCTTTATTTCCAAATTTTTGTTGACTTAATTTCGCTCCAGTATGCGAAATAGAGTCAATTGACCTTATTTCCGTTGATCTTGTTACCTGTCACCAAATGTGCTACTGGAAGTCGCCAATCTGGGTTGTTGAAAATGTTGAACCGATGGTATTTTTAACTTTTTAAAAGTTACATATCCATAACATAACTTGAAATACCCCAATTTTTAACGGTATCAGACAGTTGCTAGTGCTCCAATGACTTATTAATTGTAATTTTAATTATTAAAAAAAATATATGTAGTAATAATAATTTTAATTTGTTGATATTTACTCCAATCACAGATGTACATCACATGAATCTATCACTTTTAAGAGATCAGTAGTACTTATAGCAATCTTATTTTAATCTTATTTCTTTGATTAATTCTCAGAATCACTTTCACATCTATAAACCTCTCTATCTACAAATTTTCACGCCACACTGGAGAAGTGAAAATTTCTCAATTGGACCTCGAGTTTCAGTCAAGTTCGATTTTTTTTTTTTGGATGGCATGTCGAGTAGTTGCTGGATTTTTAGGCATAAGCCGTGAAACATTATTCACAAAACCTTGAAAGAAATTATTGCAATGCGTGGTTGAATGAGGCATGGCACTGCAGAAGAAAATGAAAGGATTGCGGATAAATTCTGCCAAAAAACCAAATCAAACGCATTTCGTAATTTTGTTTGTCAATAAACACAATGAATATATCAATCAAAAAAGGTTCTATTCCGTCCAGGCGCAGGCGGTTGTGGATAGCGATTATAAATTTACAGATGTTTTCATTGGCTACCAGGGATCTGTACACGATATACGTAAGAGTGTTTATGAATAGCCCTCTATATGCTAGAGGAGACTATCTTCCCCGGGGCCAATTCTTATTCGGTGATAAAGGATATCCATGCCAAACCTTTCCGGTGGCAGTTATCACCCCATTCAAAGAACCTCTGACATTAAATCAAGCCAGGCCCAAAGTTGCGTATAGTAGAGGAAGAAAATAGTTGTTGAAGCAGCTTCTGGAATTTTGAAAAATAAATGGAGAAACATATTTAACAGAGATTTGGAATTGAAAATTGAAAACTGTATAAAAACCGTATTTGCAGCTTTTCTATTGCACAATATTTGCATTTTTGCAGATGATTTTGACCCGTCTTCCCTGGCTACTGAGAATGAAATGTTTAACATAGAATCGGTCCAATCTGCGCGAAATATAACCGACTCTGGGCAGGGTTTAAGAATAAGAAATGAAATATTCAATTAATTCCTTCAAAATATTTAAGTACCAATAAAACAAGACTTAATTAAAGAATTTCTTAGGTTTTTATTTACATACATATGCTTATCAAAAATACTTATTTTTTTTTTTTAGTTTTTTTTTCATATCAGTCTTATTTACATAAAAATATAAGGTGGTATTCAATACCATCACAATAAAAAGGAATTCAGAT